>NC_088405.1:17835812-18135812 GCF_034236695.1 Oncorhynchus nerka
TGGAGCTGGACAGTACAGTACATCTAATGGAGCTGGACAGTACAGTACATCTAATGGAGCTGGACAGTACATGTACACATAATGGAGCTGGACAGTACATCTAATGGAGCTGGACAGTACAGTACATCTAATGGAGCTGGACAGTACATGTACACATAATGGAGCTGGACAGTACATCTAATGGAGCTGGACAGTACAGTACACCTAATGGAGCTGGACAGTACAGTACACCTAATGGAGCTGGACAGTACATCTAATGGAGCTGGACAGTACATCTAATGGAGCTGTACAGTACAGTACACCTAATGGAGCTGGACAGTACACCTAATTGAGCTGGACAGTACATCTAATGGAGCTGGACAGTACAGTAAACCTAATGAAGCTGGACAGTACCCTAATGGAGCTGGACAGTACATGTACCTCCAAGCCCACTCTCCTCTCAGGGACATGGTGCTAGATGATCTGGTAGAATATTGCAGATATAAATATAACATATAGAACAACTGACATGATATTTCTATGTGAAATAATATCTGTTTGATCAACAAAATGTTAATGTAGTCTTTATCTCTCTCTCTCCACCCCCCCCCCTCTCTCTCCACCCCCCCTCTCTCTCGTTCTCCACCCCACCTCTCCCTCTCCACCCCCACTGTCTCTCACCCCCCCACCTCTCTCTCCCCCTTTTGTTCCAGGAGGCCCAGAAGGTCAATAACCCTGCTAACAGTCAGGCAGCAGACGGTACAGCTAAGGGTCCTGATGAGAAGGACGAAGTGGTCCCTGCCAGCGAGGTGGGCTGGATGACCTCCGTTAAGGACTGGGCCGGGGTCATGATATCAGCACAGACACTCACCGGCAGAGTCCTGGTACGTACGTGTGTGTGTGTGTGTGTGTGGGGTTGGTGGATACACACCAGAAGAGTCCTATGATTCTAAGGAAGTTATTATCGGTTCTGGTGTATTTCTATAACTCATTATGTTGTCATCCAGAGTCACATGCATTTATTTTCCAAGCTATAACACAATGTATTACATACAGCAGGATTTTAAAGAACCAAAGAGTTTGGGCGGCTTCGTGTTTTCATTTTTGCCATGGAAATATTGAGATTCTGGTATCACAACAGACCTAGCATTTGGGTTGTTGTACTCAGTCCTGTTGGTTCTAGCTGGTTTTGGTCTAGTCCAGTCCTGTTGGTTCTAGCTGGTTTTGGTCTAGTCCAGTCCTGTTGGTTCTAGCTGGTTTTGGTTTTGTCCAGTCCTGTTGGTTCTAGCTGGTGTTGGTTTTGTCCAGTCCTGTTGGTTCTAGCTGGTTTTGGTTTTGTCCAGTCCTGTTGGTTCTAGCTGGTTTTGGTCTAGTCCAGTCCTGTTGGTTCTAGCTGGTTTTGGTTTTGTCCAGTCCTGTTGGTTCTAGTTGGTTTTGGTCTAGTCCAGTCCTGTTGGTTCTAGCTGGTTTTGGTTTTGTCCAGTCCTGTTGGTTCTAGCTGGTTTTGGTCTAGTCCAGTCCTGTTGGTTCTAGCTGGTTTTGGTTTTGTCCAGTCCTGTTGGTTCTAGCTGGTTTTGGTTTTGTCCAGTCCTGTTGGTTCTCGCTGGTTTTGGTCTAGTCCAGTCCTGTTGGTTCTAGCTGGATTTGGTCTCGTCCAGTCCTGTTGGTTCTAGCTGGTTTTGGTTTTGTCCAGTCCTGTTGGTTCTAGCTGGTTTTGGTTTTGTCCAGTCCTGTTGGTTCTCGCTGGTTTTGGTCTAGCCCAGTCCTGTTGGTTCTAGCTGGTTTTGGTTTTGTCCAGTCCTGTTGGTTCTAGCTGGTTTTGGTTTTGTCCAGTCCTGTGGTTCTAGCTGGTTTTGGTCTCGTCCAGTCCTGTTGGTTCTCGCTGGTTTTGGTCTCGTTCAGTCCTGTTGGTTCTAGCTGGTTTTGGTTTTGTCCAGTCCTGTTGGTTCTAGTTGGTGTTGGTTTTGTCCAGTCCTGTTGGTTCTAGCTGGTTTTGGTTTTGTCCAGTCCTGTTGGTTCTAGCTGGTTTTGGTTTTGTCCAGTCCTGTTGGTTCTAGCTGGTTTTGGTTTTGTCCAGTCCTGTGGTTCTAGCTGGTTTTGGTCTCGTCCAGTCCTGTTGGTTCTCGCTGGTTTTGGTCTCGTTCAGTCCTGTTGGTTCTAGCTGGTTTTGGTTTTGTCCAGTCCTGTTGGTTCTAGTTGGTGTTGGTTTTGTCCAGTCCTGTTGGTTCTAGCTGGTTTTGGTTTTGTCCAGTCCTGTGGTTTTAGCTGGTTTTGGTCTAGTCCAGTCGTGTTGGTTCTAGCTGGTTTTGGTATAGTTCAGTCCTGGTGGTTCTAGCTGGTTTTGGTATAGTCCTGCTTGTTCTACATGGTACACAGGGGTTGCAGAGCGAGGAGAGGAAGAATGAGAGGGGAGGAGAGGGAGAATGAGAGGACAGGGAGAATGAGCGTGGAGGAGAGGAGAGGGAGAATGAGAGAGGAGGAGAGGAGAGGGAGAATGAGCGAGGAGGAGAGGAGTGAGGAGGATAATGATGGAGGAGGAGAGGGAGAATGAGTGAGGAGGAGCGGGAGAATGAGTGAGGAGGAGATGAGTGAGGAGGATAATGATGGTGGAGGAGAGGGAGAATGAGTGAGGAGGAGCGGGAGAATGAGTGAGGAGGAGCGGGAGAATGAGTGAGGAGGAGAGGGAGAATGAGTGAGGAGGAGAGGGCGAATGAGTGAGGAGGAGAATAAGAGAGGAGGAGAGGGAGAATGAGTGAGGAGGAGAGGGAGAATGAGTGAGGAGGAGAGGGAGAATGAGTGAGGAGGAGAGGGAGAATGAGTGAGGAGGAGCGGGAGAATGAGTGAGGAGGAGAGGGAGAATGAGTGAGGAGGAGAGGGAGAATGAGTGAGGAGGAGAGGGAGAATGAGTGAGGAGGAGAATAAGAGAGGAGGAGAGGGAGAATGAGTGAGGAGGAGAGGGAGAATGAGTGAGGAGGAGAGGGAGAATGAGTGAGGAGGAGAGGGAGAATGAGTGAGGAGGAGAATAAGAGAGGAGGAGAGGGAGAATGAGCGAGGAGGAGAATAAGAGAGGAGGAGAGGGAGAATGAGTGAGGAGGAGAATAAGAGAGGAGGAGAGGGAGAATGAGCGAGGAGAGGTAGAATGAGAGGGAGGATGAGTGAGGAGGAGAATGAGTGAGGAGGAGAGGGAGAATAAGAGAGGAGGAGAGGGAGAATGAGTGAGGAGGAGAATGAGTAAAGAAGAGAATGAGTGAGGAGGATAATGATGGAGGAGGAGAGGGAGAATGAGTGAGGAGGAGCGGAAGAATGAGTGAGGAGGAGCGGGAGAATGAGTGAGGAGGAGAGGGAGAATGAGTGAGGAGGAGAGGGAGAATGAGTGAGGAGGAGAGGGGAGAATGAGAATGAGGAGGAGAGGGCGAATGAGTGAGGAGGAGAATAAGAGAGGAGGAGAGGGAGAATGAGCGAGGAGGAGAATAAGAGAGGAGGAGAGGGAGAATGAGTGAGGAGGAGAATAAGAGAGGAGGAGAGGGAGAATGAGTGAGGAGGAGAATAAGAGAGGAGGAGAGGGAGAATGAGCGAGGAGAGGTAGAATGAGAGGGAGGATGAGTGAGGAGGAGAGGGAGAATGAGTGAGGAGGAGAGGGAGAATGAGTGAGGAGGAGAATGAGAGGAGGATAATGAGTGAGGAGGAGAGGGAGAGTGAGTGAGGAGGAGAGGGAGAATGAGTGAGGAGGAGATTGAGAGGAGGAGAATGAGTGAGGAGGAGTGAGGTAGTAGAAAGAGAAGGGAGGAGTGAGGTGGTAGAAAGAGAGGAGGGGAGGGGGTAGGGGAAAGAGAGAGGAGGAGAAGGGAAAAGAGAGAGGAGAAGGAGAAGAGAGGGACAAAGAGAGGAGGAGAGGGAGAAAGTGAGGAGGAGAGGGACAAAGAGAGAAGGAGAGGGAGAAAGAGAGGAGGAGAGGGGGAATGTGAGGAGAGGAATGAAAAAGAGAGGAGGAGGGGGAAAAAGAGAGGAGGAGAGGGAAAAAGAGAGGAGGAGAGGGAAAAAGAAAGAGGAGAGGGAAAAAGAAAGAGGAGAGGGAAAAAAAGAGGAGGAGAGGGAAAAGAGAGGAGGAGAGGGAAAAAGAGAGGAGGAGAGGGAAAAAGAGAGAGGAGAGGGAAAAAAAGAGGAGGAGAGGGAAAAAGAGAGGAGGAGAGGGAAAAAGAGAGGAGGAGAGGGAAAAAGAAAGAGGAGAGGGAAAAAGAGAGAGGAGGAGAGGAAAAAAGAGAGGAGGAGAGGGAAAAAGAGAGAGGAGGAGAGGGAAAAAGAGAGAGGAGGAGAGGGAAAAAGAGAGAGGAGAAGGGTAGGAGAAGTAGAGGAGAAGGGTAGGAAAAAGAGAGGAGGAGAGAGAGAAAGGGGAAGGGAGATGAGAGGAGGGCGAGGACGGACAGAGAGGAGAAGAGGAGAGTCCCCTGGTCTGTCTGCTGCAGTGTATTGTGGTTATAGGCTGATGATAAATGTGTCTGGGCAGGGCTGGAGTAAAGCATCTGGACTCACACCATGAGCATAAAACCAGACGGAGGAAACCCTACATTTTACAAAGGGAGGAAACTTATATTTTCATTTGTAGAAGCTTGTTTTCTTTTTAGAAATATTGATACACATAGAGACATAACATTAATACAATCCTGATTCAAATGTATTATAAAGCCTCATATATGTATTTAAAAAGTTTAAGTAAAGTGTTACCAAAATGTCTTAGTTTTCTTATGTTAGAGATGATTTAGGTGTTTCATAGACAGCCGGTGTTTGGGAACTGAATAAATAGGAAACTCTTGAGTGTTGACCAAAACAAACAAACAAAGCTATAAGCTGCCAACCCTAAAGTGTTGTAGTTAATATTTGGTGATATGAGAGTTCTTCACGCCTACTTAGAATATGAGAGCCTTAGATACAAGGCTTTCATCACCTTGGAAACAATTTACTAAATAAGTTCAACTTTCATCACGTTCTGTTAGCTGTTCTCCGCTGGCGTGGACACATCTCCCCCTCATTATTATTTTTCTCTATGTAGGGGGGAGCCTAAAAATCATCTCGCTATTTTTTTTTTCAAACTTATGGGTGATTCATGGTATGCACTACATGACCAAAAGTATGTGGACACCTGCTCATCGAACATCTCATTCCAATTTCATGGTCCCACCTTTGCTTCTATTCAGACTTCACTCTTCTGGGAAGGCTTTCCACTAGATGTTGGAACATTGCCGCGGGGACTTGCTTCCATTCAGTCACAAGAGCATTAGTGAGGTTGGGTACTGATGTTGGGCGATTAGGCCTGGCTCGCAGTCTGCGTTCCAATTCATCCCAAAGGTGTTCGATTGGGTTTAGGTCAGGGCTCCGTGCAGGCCAGTCAAGGTCTTCCACATCTATCTTGACAAACCATTTCTGTATGGACCTCAATTTGTGCATGGGGGCATTGTCATGCTGAAACAGGAAAGGGCCTTCCCCAAACTGTTGCCACAAAGTTGGAAGCAGAGAATCGTTGAGAATGTCATTGTATGCTGTAGCGTTAAGATTTCGCGAGTAGCCAACTAATCTTGATATTTAAAGTCTAGCCGACTTGGATCTATTTGCTTGCTAACAAGGTAGAACAGTTGAGCTGTTATGAATAGACCCTCCTGTCCATCCCCACCTGTTTGAACAACAGCCTGTTCACCTTGTTTAGGTGTTGATAAGAAGATGCTTACTTCTCAGAATGAGAATGAGTTGATAATTATCGATATAAATGCATAGTTTTATTCTCGTTGCACATTTATAGAATACTGATTAGTCAGCTGGCACATAACAGTCTGTGGCTAAAATGCTGCTAGTGGTACGTGGTATTATAAAACACAGACTAGACAGCTAGTATAACAGTCTGCTAGAGGTACGTGGTATTATAAAACACAGACTAGACAGCTAGTATAACAGTCTGCTAGAGGTACGTGGTATTATAAAACACAGACTAGACAGCTAGTATAACAGTCTGCTAGAGGTACGTGGTATTACAAAACACAGACTAGACAGCTAGTATAACAGTCTGCTAGAGGTACGTGGTATTATAAAACACAGACTAGACAGCTAGTATAACAGTCTGCTAGAGGTACGTGGTATTATAAAACACAGACTAGACACCTAGTATAACAGTCTGCTAGAGGTACGTGGTATTATAAAACACAGACTAGACAGCTAGTATAACAGTCTGCTAGAGGTACGTGGTATTATAAAACACAGACTAGACAGCTAGTGTAACAGTCTGCTAGAGGTACGTGGTATTATAAAACACAGACTAGACAGCTAGTGTAACAGTCTGCTAGAGGTACGTGGTATTATAAAACACAGACTAGACAGCTAGTATAACAGTCTGCTAGAGGTACGTGGTATTATAAAACACAGACTAGACAGCTAGTGTAACAGTCTGCTAGAGGTACGTGGTATTATAAAACACAGACTAGACAGCTAGTGTAACAGTCTGCTAGAGGTACGTGGTATTATAAAACACAGACTAGACAGCTAGTATAACAGTCTGCTAGAGGTACGTGGTATTATAAAACACAGACTAGACAGCTAGTATAACAGTCTGCTAGAGGTACGTGGTATTATAAAACACAGACTAGACAGCTAGTATAACAGTCTGCTAGAGGTACGTGGTATTATAAAACACAGACTAGACAGCTAGTATAACAGTCTGCTAGCGGTATATTGATTCGCAATGCCGCGCCCGTCAGAAACTGAGCATACATTTTCCACAATCAATGCCATTAATACTCTCAAATTAGTAGGATCTGCTCTGTTCTACGTTTTGGGAGTTGAGACATAAACTCAGCAAAAAAAGAAACGTCCACTCACTGTCAACTGCGTTTATTTTCAACAAACTTAACATGTGTAAATATTAGTATGAACATAACAAGACTCAGCAACTGCGACATAAACTGAACAAGTTCCACAGACATGTGACTAACAGAAATGGAATAATGTGTCCCTGAACAAAGTGGGGGTCAAAATCAAAAGTAACAGTCAGTATCTGGTGTGAAGACAGTAGAAAGGCCTCTTTAGTGTCCTAAGTTTTCATAACTGTGACCTTAATTGCCTACCATCTGTAAGCTGTTATTGTCTTAACGACCGTTCCACAGGTGCATGTTCAGTAATTGTTTCTGGTTCATTGAACAAGCATGGGAAACAATGTTTAAACCCTTTACAATAGAGATCTGTGGATTTTTACGAATTATCTTTGAAAGACAGGGTCCTGAAAATGAGACGGTTCTTTTCTTGCTGAGTTTATAAAGGGTATCATTGTAAAGGTTAATTTCTCGTCTATTACAGTCAAATCATTTCAAAGTATTTGACCCATTCTGTTGGACCAATCCTCAAATGCAAATAGCGAATTTAAAGTGCTTGTTGTCAGAGAGGAAGAAGTTATCTCTCATTGTTATTGTTGTGAGTGGCAGGGGGAGCGGGCACAGTGCACACAGCACAGAAGGAATGAAGGAGAAGAAACCAAAAAGAGACAAAACGCTCATAAAAACAAACAAATAAAAACCTCCGTTGTTGCAATACAGGCATTTGGAACATCGTGCTAAAACAACCTTGAATTAATGGAATTTCTTGAATATATCGCCCGGCCCCACAAGAAACACACACAGATGATGTGTTGAGGAGAAATGAAACAGAGGACTGTGAGCAGTTAGTCTGCATAGCTCCATACAACATCTACTGTGACTGTCTGCTGACGGATACTGACATGATGTGCACGGGACTACACTTCATTGTTTCTGTAGGTGAATGAGTGTGTGTGTGTATGTGAACGATTGTATGTGTGCACGATTCAAGTGTCTGTACACATATTGACAGTGTGAGTATGCCTACGTGTGTGTGTGTGTGTGTGTGTGTGTGTGTGTGTGTGTGTGTGTGTGTGTGTGTGTGTGTGGGCGGTGTTGTGGGACTCTTACCCTGCATTAGGCCTATGCTGCGGCTCCAAGCGGCAAAGAGCATCTGTGTACACGGAACCTGTTGCTGTGATACCATAGCAACTGCAGTGTAGCCTCACTCAATCATCTGATCTGTGAAGGAGAGGAATAACACACACACAGACTGTGTCAGAGAACTGAGAATTAGAGTTGTTGTTTGTCATGTGTTGGTGTTTCAGTAGTTAAGGTCTTGTGTGATGGTGTTTCAGTAGTCAAGGTCTTGTGTGATGGTGTTTCAGTAGTTAAGGTCTTGTGTGATGGTGTTTCAGTAGTTAAGGTCTTGTGTGTTGGTGTTTCAGTAGTTAAGGTCTTGTGTGTTGGTGTTTCAGTAGTTAAGGTCTTGTGTGATGGTGTTTCAGTAGTTAAGGTCTTGTGTGATGGTGTTTCAGTAGTTAAGGTCTTGTGTGTTGGTGTTTCAGTAGTTAAGGTCTTGTGTGATGGTGTTTCAGTAGTTAAGGTCTTGTGTGTTGGTGTTTCAGTAGTTAAGGTCTTGTGTGATGGTGTTTCAGTAGTTAAGGTCTTGTGTGATGGTGTTTCAGTAGTTAAGGTCTTGTGTGATGGTGTTTCAGTAGTTAAGGTCTTGTGTGTTGGTGTTTCAGTAGTTAAGGTCTTGTGTGATGGTGTTTCAGTAGTTAAGGATGGCAGTGTGTTTTCAGATGGCAGTGTGTTTTCAGATGGCAGTGTGTTTTCAGATGGCAGTGTATGAGTGTATTTGTCTTAATGGGAGCCAATACCCGAGTCACTGAAACCCATGACAGCTCATCACATGAATGTCATGGAAGCAACAGAAACTAGGTGCAGACACACCTGTGTGTGTGTGTGAGTGAGTGAGTGAGTGAGTGAGTGAGTGAGTGAGTGAGTGAGTGAGTGAGTGAGTGAGTGAGTGAGTGAGTGAGTGAGTGTGTGTGTGTGTGTGTGTGTGTGTGTGTGTGTGTGTGTGTGTGTGAGTGAGATCACCCGACAGAGACAGAAGACATGGAAGCAATGATTTGGCTCAGGAAATTGTATTATTGGCAGAGAGCACCCCTTTCTTGCAACACACACACACACACACACACACACACACACACACACACACACACACACACACACACACACACACACACACACACACACACACACACACACACACACACACACACACACACACACACACACACATAGCCATCCTCATTTTCCATCAGGTCATTCTCACCTTGTGTGGAACATTAAGGGAATGGCAGTTATATTTATGTGTGTCTGTCTGTCACAACAACCAGGAGAAATAATAGATTCCATGTTATAATATGGCCCTCCTTTGTGACCCCTGTAGCTGTGCTTTGTGTGTGAGCCATCACCTTCATATTACAGCCGAATCAAATATTAACCAGTCTAGTCACCCAGGAGGGAAGGAGAAGACTGGGAGGAGAGAGGAGGGAACTGCGAGTGGAGGGAAGGAGAGGACTAGGAGGGAAGGGAAGGAGAGGACTAGGAGGGAAGGGAAGGAGAGGACTGGAAGGGGAGGGAAGGGAAGGAGAGGACTGGAAGGGGAGGGAGGGAAGGAGAGGACTGGGAGGGAAGGGAAAGAGAGGACTGGGGGAAGGAGAGGAGAGGGAGGGGAAGGAGGGAACTAGAAGGGGAGGGAAGGAGAAGACAGGGAGGGAAGGAGAGGACTGGGAGGGGAGGGGAGTACTGGGAGGGGAGAGAAGGAGGGAACTGCGAGCAGAGGGAGAGGACTAAGAGGGGAGGGAAGGAGAGGACTGGGAGGGGAGGGAAGGAGAGGAGAGGACTGGCAGGGAAGGAGAGGAGGGAGGGAGGGAGGGAGGGAGGGAGGGAGGGAGGGAGGGAGGGGGAGAGGAGAGGAGAGGAGAGGAGAGGAGAGGATGGGGAAGGGAGGGAAGGAGAGGACTGGGAGCGGAGGGGAGAGGAGGGAAGGAGAGAAGAGGACTGGGAGGGAAGGAGAGGAGAGGATGGGGATCCATATCCATATCTCTCTATCCTCTCTATCCTCCCCTTACCCCCTCTCTCCATCACTCTATCCATATCTCTCTCTCCTCTCTATCCTCCCCTTACCCCCTCTCTCCATCACTCTATCCATCTCTCTCTCCTCTCTATCCTCCCCTTACCTCTCTCTCTCCATCATTCTATCCATATCTCTCTCTCCTGTCTATCCTCCCCTTACCCCCTCTCTCCATCACTCTATCCATATCTCTCTCTCCTCTCTATCCTCCCCTTACCTCTCTCTCTCCATCATTCTATCCATATCTCTCTCTCCTCTCTATCCTCCCCTTACCCCCTCTCTCCATCACTCTATCCATATCTTCCTCTCCTCTCTATCCTCCCCTTAACCCCTCTCTCCATGACTCTATCCATATCTCTCTATCCTTCTCTCCTCTCTATCCTCCCCTCAACCCCCTCTCCATCACTCTATCCATATCTCCCTCTCCTCTCTATCCTCCCCTTACCCCCCTCTCTATCTATATCCCTCTATGTCCTCTAACAGCTACGCACCCCTCTCTAGCCCCCTCCCTCCATACATAGTACTGACCCCCTTTTCCCCCTGTCTGGAAACTAGCTCTACTTGGACTTGAGGCTTGGCTAACTACTGTAGGCAGTTTCCAGTGTTGGGTAGTTAGTTGTGTACTGGTCTGGTAGAGGCTGACAGCAGTATTTCAGCTGGCTAATTTATCCTCTCCCATTGACTGGGTTTGTAATGTGGAGCTAATCTGCTGCTGACACACACACATATACACACATATATATATATATATATATATATATATATACACACTGCTCAAAAAAATTAAGGGAACACTAAAATAACACATCCTAGATCTGAATGAATTAAATATTCTTATTAAATACGTTTTTCTTTACATAGTTGAATGTGCTGACAACAAAATCACACAAAAATTATCAATGGAAATCAAATGTATCAATCCATGGAGGTCTGGATTTGGAGTCACACTCAAAATTAAAGTGGAAAACCACACTACAGGCTGATCCAACTTTGATGTAATGTCCTTAAAACAAGTCAAAATGAGGCTCAGTACTGTGTGTGGCCTCCACGTGCCTGTATGACCTCCCTACAACGCCTGGGCATGCTCCTGATGAGGTGGCGGATGGTCTCCTGAGGGATCTCCTCCCAGACCTGGACTAAAGCATCCGCCAGCTCCTGGACAGTCTGTGGTGCAACGTGGCGTTGGTGGATGGAGCGAGACATGATGTCCGAGATGTGCTCAATTGGATTCAGGTCTGGGGAATGGGCGGGCCAGTCCATAGCATCAATGCCTTCCTCTTGCAGGAACTGCTGACACACTCCAGCCACATGAGGTCTAGCATTGTCTTGCATTAGGAGGAATCCAGGGCCAACCGCACCAGCATATGGTCTCACAAGGGGTCTGAGGATCTCATCTCGGTACCTAATGGCAGTCAGGCTACCTCTGGCGAGCACATGGAGGGCTGTGCGGCCCCCCAAAGAATGCCACCCCACACCATGACTGACCCACCGCCAAACCGGTCATGCTGGAGGATGTTGCAGGCAGCAGAACGTTCTCCACGGCGTCTCCAGACTGTCATGTCTCTCACATGTGCTCAGTGTGAACCTGCTTTCATCTGTGAAGAGCACAGGGCGCCAGTGGCGAATTTGCCAATCTTGGTGTTCAACCCCCACCTGTGGACGTCGGGCCCTCATACCACCCTCATGGAGTCTGTTTCTGACCGTTTGAGCAGACACATTCACATTTGTGCCCTGCTGGAGGTCATTTTGCAGGGCTCTGGCAGTGCTCCTCCTGCTCCTCCTTGCACAAAGGTGGAGGTAGCGGTCCTGCTGCTGGGTTGTTGCACTCCTACGGCCTCCTCCACGTCTCCTGATGTACTGGCCTGTCTCCTGGTAGCGCCCCATGCTCTGGATACTAAGCTGACAGACACAGCAAACCTTCTTGCCACAGCTTGCATTGATGTGCCATCCTGGATGAGCTGCACTACCTGAGCCACTTGTGTGGGTTGTAGACTCCGTCTCATGCTACCACTAGAGTGAAAGCACCGCCAGCATTCAAAAGTGACAAAAACATCAGCCAGGAAGCATAGGAACTGAGAAGTGGTCTGTGGTTACCACCTGCAGAACCACTCCTTTATTGGGGGTGTCTTGCTAATTGCCTATAATTTCCACCTGTTGTCTATTCCATTTGCACAACAGCATGTGAAATTTATTGTCAATCAGTGTTGCTTCCTAAGTGGACAGTTTGATTTCACAGAAGTGTGATTGACTTGGAGTTACATTGTGTTGTTTAAGTGTTCCCTTAATTTTTTTGAGCAGTGTATATATATATACACACACATATATATATATATCCTTCTCTCCTCTCTATCCTCCCCTTAACCCCTCTCTCTATATCTCTATCCCTCTATCCTCCCCTTAATATATAACACACTCCCTTGTGTGTGTATATATATATATATATATATATATACACACACACACACACACACACACACACACACACACACACACACACACACACACACAGGGAGTGTTTTTAATTTACTTGTAAGCAGGAATCAGGAGGGTAGAATTATGGTCAGATTTGCTAAATGGAGGGCGACGGAGAGCTTTGTACGCGTCTCTGTGTGTGGAGTAAACGTGGTACAGAGTTATTTTCCCTCTGGTTGCACATTTAACATACATAAATGAAGTAAAACGGATTGAAGTTTCCCTGCATTAAAGTCCCCGGCCACTAGGAGTGCCGCCTCTGGATGAGCTTTTTCCTGTTTGCTTATGGTGGAATAGAGCTCATTGAGTGAGTTTTAGTGGCAGCATCGGTCTGTGGTGGTATGTAGACAGCTACGATACAGATGAAAACTCAAGGTAGATAGTGTGGTCTACAGCTTACCATGAGATACTCTACCTCAGGTGAGCAAAACCTTTAGACTTCCTTAGATATTGTGCACCAGCTGTTTACAAATATACATAGACCCACACCCCTTCTCTTACCAGAGGCTGCTGTTCTATCCTACCGATACAGTGTTAAACCACCAGCTGTGTGTTGTTCATTTCGTCGTTTAGCCACGACTCGGTAAAACATAAGATATTACAGTTTTTAATGTCCCGTTGGTAGTTTAATCTTTAATCTTGTCATCGATTTTATTTTCCAATGATTGCATGTTAGCCAATAATACGGATGGCAGTGGGGTTTTACTCACTCTGCTACGAATTCTCAGAAGGGAGCCCGACCTCCGCCCCCTTTTTCTGTGTCTTCTCATCATGCAAATGACAGGGATTTGGGCCTGTTCCCGGGAAAGCAGTATATCCTTCACGTCAGACTCGTTAAAGGAAAAAGCTTCTACCAGTTCGTGGTGAGTAATCGCTATTCTGAAGTTATTTTCGGTCATAAAAGATGATAGCAGCAACATTATGTACAAGATAAGTAAGAAAATAAGTTGCAAAAAAGCAAACAAAATAACACAGTTGGTTCGGAGGACGTAAAACGTCTCTGACGCCGTCCTACTGCTGGGTGTCCAAGCTGTGTGCTAGTAGGTTAAACAGACACCTCGGTGTATTCAGCATGTCAACACTTCTTACAAAGACAAGTAGTGATGAAGTCAAACTCTCCTCCACTTTGAGCCATAAGAGATGTACATGCATATTGTTAATGCCGCCAGCTCTTCGTGTACATTTCAGGGCCAGCCATGCTTTCTCTGTTCTGAGCCACTTGTAATTTTCAGAGCTCCCTCTTTGTGGCACCTGACCACACGACTGAACAGTGCACATTTCAGTGTACATTTTTAGTTTTTGAAATATTCAGGACTAACTTATTCCTTTACACCCATTCTGAAACTAACTGCAGCTCTTTAAGTGTTGCAGTGATTTCACCGCTGTAGTAGCTGGCGTGTAGTGGTGAGTCATCTGCACACATAGAAACATTGGCTTTACTCAAAGCCAGTGGTATGTCATTAGTAAAGATTGAAAAGAGTAACAGGCCAAGACAGCTGCCCTGGGAAATTCCTGATTCTACCTGGATTATGTTGGAGAGGCTTCCATTAAATAACACCCTCTGTGTTCTGTTAGACAGGTAACTCTTTATCCACAATATAGCAGGGGGTATAAAGCCATAACACATATGTTTTTCCATCAGCAGACTGATCGATAATGTCAAAAGCTGCACTACAGTCTAACCAAACAGCCCCCACAATCTTTTCATCATCAGTTTCTCTCAGCCAATCATCAGTCATTTGTGTAAGTGCCGTGCTTGTTGAATGTTCTTCACTATGAATGATATCAATTTGTTTACAGTAAAATAGTATTGTATCATGTCAAACTTAAGATTAGATTGAAGATATGGCAAATAGGAGTGGCAATATCATCTGCTATTATCCTCAGTAATTTTCCATCCAAATTGTCAGACCCTTGTCATTGTTGACAGACAACAATACTATTTTTCACCTCTTTCACACTCACTTTACAGTATTGAAAATGACAATGCTTGTCTTTCATAATTTGATCAGTTCTACTTGGATGTGTAGTGTTAGCTGCTGGCATGTCATGCCTAAGTTTGAAAAACAAATGAAACTAGTTGGTAATATCTGTGGGTTTTGTGAGGAATAAGCCATCTGATTCAATGAATGATGGTGCTGAGTTTCTTTTTGTTCATTTTTTTTAAGGTGCTTCAAAGCTTTTTACTATCATTCTTTATATCATTTGTCTTTGTTTCGTAGTATAGTTTCTTCTTTTTGTTCAGTTTAGTCACATGATTTCTCAATGTGCAGTGCGTTTGCCAGTCAGTTGGGCTGCCAGACTTATTTGCCATACCTTTTGCCTCATACTGCTCAACCATAAAACATTCCTCATCAATACATGGGTTTTTACAGTCATGTTCTTAATGGGTGCGTGCTTATTAGTAACTGAAATAAGCAATGTCATAAATGTGCCAGTTGCAGTGTCTGGTTGCTCCTCATTACATACAGACCGATAAATATTCTTTACATCAACAGCATAAATCCCTACAAAACGTATTGTCTGACCTCGTTAACACTAAATTAGGCCCAGCCTTTGGAACTTTGGTTTCCCTAGATATGGCTACTGTATTGTGATCACTACATCCAATGGATTTGGATACTGCTTTAAAGCACATTTCTGCAGCATTAGAATAGAGTAGATGTGATAAATACATGTTGATGATTTCATTCCTGTGCTGTTGGTAACTAGCATGATAGATTGACTAAGAACCTGAACCAGGTTGTAGACACTGGTTACAGTTTGAAGCTTTTTCTTGAGTTTGCAGCTTGATGAAAACCAGTCAATATTTTTTTTTAAACAGACAATATACCTTTTTGTTGATATCACGTACATTATCAAGCATTTCACACATGTTAAAAATAAAATACAATAAAATTGTATTGGTCACATACACATGGTTAGCAGATGTTATTGTGAGTGTAGCAAAATGCTTCTGCTTCTAGATCTGACAGCAGTATCTAACAGGTAATATCTAACCATTTCACAACTAACTTAATATCTAACAAATTCCACAACAAAACCTAATATACACAATCTAGTAAAGGAATGGGATGAGAATATAAAATATATGGATGAGCAGTGACAGAGCGGCTAAGATGCAATAGATAGTAAAGAATAGATAGTGAAGGATACAGTATACATTATATACAGTGGGCTCCAAAATGACTGGCAATGCACAAACAATACTTCAAATAGAAACAATATAATTATTGAGAGAAAATCAAAATACCAACGTGAGAAATACTGTCCTTTATTAATGTTCCAATGGAACCAACCAAAATCATACAATTATTTCATACAAAATACATTTTTACCAAAATCAAGGTTTCATAATTATTGGCACTCCTCATTTAGTACTTAGTGCAACCACCTCTGGCAAGGATAACAGCATGGAGTCTTTTCCTGTAAACTTCCTGTTTGACCAGGTTAAGGAACACATTTGGAGGGATTTTTGACCATTCCTCTATGCAGATCCTACGGCCAAGTCCCAGCCTTCTGGCAGACGCAACCAGACTGTCAGACAAAATTGCCTGAAAACAGCCCCAAAACATCACTGACCCCCCCTCCATATTTCATCGTGGGTATGAGGTGCCTCTCCTTGTATGCATCTCTGTTTCCATGCCAAACATGTCGATGCTGTATGTGACCATAACATTCAGTTTTGGTCTCATCTGACCAGAGCACCTTCTTCCAGTCATAATTTAAATGACGTTTGGCGAACTCCAAGTACTTGCATCTGTGTCTTGGGGTCAGAAAGGGCTTTCTTCTGGCAACCCTTCCAAAGAGCCTTTTGAATTTTCTAATAATTGCCCTGACAGTGCTCAGCGGTATATTCAATCATTTGTGGATCTTCTTGTAGCCATTACCAGATTTATGAAGGTCTACGACCATCTGTCTCTTTTAAACTGCCAGTTCTTTTCTTTTCTTCATGGTGTTGGATGACAAAGGGATATTGCATGCGTGTTACCTCATTTTTATACCCTAGTGAAAAAAGAAGTGATGTAATGGCTCAATATAGTTCCTTAAGACATAGATAAACTTAAGTGGAATTTAATTCCTGGTTTAATTTTGGTAGATGTTATTTACAATAATCTTGAAGGGTGCTATTCATTGTGATTAATCCGATTAATCGGAATGGCTGATTAATTAGGGCCGATTTCAAGTTTTCATAACAATCGGGAATCGGTATTTTTGGACACCAATTTGCCAATGTTTTATTTTTTTACACCTTTATTTAACTAGGAAAGTCAGTTACGAACACATTCTTATATTTAATGACAGCCTAGGAACAGTGGGCTAACTGCCTTGTTCAGGGGTAGAACAACAGATTTTTACCATGTCAGCTCGGGGATTAGTTTTTGCAACCTTACGGTTTACTAGTCCAATGCTCTAACCACCTGCCTTACATTGCACTCCACGAGGAGCCTGCGTGGCAGGCTGACTACCTGTTACGCGAGGGCAGCAAGAAGCCAAGGTAAGTTGCTAGCTAGCATTAAACTTATCTTAAAAAAACAATCAATCTTAACATAATCACTAGTTAACTACACATGGTTGATGATATTACTAGGTTAACTAGCGTGTCCTGCGTTGCATATAATCGATGCGGTGCCTGTTAATTTATCATTGAATCACAGCCTACTTCGCTAAACGGGTGATGATGTAACAAGCGCATTTGCGAAAAAAGCACTGTCGTTGCACCAATGTACCTAACCATAAACATTAATGCATTTCTTTAAAATCAATACACAAGTATATATTTTTAAACCTGCATATTTAGTTAATATTGCCTGCTAACATTAATTTCTTATAACTAGGGAAATTGTCACTTCTCTTGCGTTCCGTGCAAGCAGTCAGGGTATATGGAGCCGTTTGGGCCGCCTGGGTCATTGCGAACTGTGTGAAGTCCATTTATTCCTAACAAAGGCCGCAATTAATTTGCCAGAATTGTACATAATTATGACATAACATTCAAGGTTGTACAATGTAACAGCAACATTTACACTTAGGGATGCCATCCGTTAGATAAAATACGGAACGGTTCCGTATTTCACTGAAAGAATAAACGTTTTATTTTCGAAATTATAGTTTCCGGATTTGACCATATTAATGACCTACGGCTCGAATTTCTGTGTGTTATTATGTTATAATTATATTTGATATTTGATAGAGCAGTCTGAGTGAGCAGCAGCAGGCTCGTAAGCATTCATTCAAACAGCACTTTTGTGCGTTTGCCAGCAGCTCTTCGCAATGCTTCAAGCATTGCGCTGTTTATTACTTCAAGCCTATCAACTCCCGAGATTAGGCTGGTGGAGCCGATGTGAAATGGCTAGCTAGTTAGTGGGGTGCGCGCTAATAGCATTTCAAGCGTCACTCGCTCTGAGACTTGGAGTAGTTGTTCTACTTGCTCTACAAGGGCCACGGCTTTTGTGGAGCGATGGGTAACGATGCTTCGAGGGTGGCTGTTGTCGATGTGTTCCTGGTTCGAGCCCAGGTAGAGGCGAGGAGAGGGACGGAAGCTATACTGTTAAACTGGCAATACTAAAGTGCCTATAAGAACATCCAATAGTCAAAGGTATATGAAATACAAATGGTATAGAGAGAAATAGTCCTATAATTCCTAT
This sequence comes from Oncorhynchus nerka, assembly GCF_034236695.1. Taxonomy (NCBI): domain Eukaryota; kingdom Metazoa; phylum Chordata; class Actinopteri; order Salmoniformes; family Salmonidae; genus Oncorhynchus; species Oncorhynchus nerka. The sequence goes on from NC_088405.1 coordinate 17,853,887, forward strand.
AATAACCTCAACCTAAAACATCTTACCTGGGAATATTAAAGAGTCATGTTAAAAGGAATCACCAGCTTTCATATGTTCTCATGTTCTGAGCAAGGAACTTAAACGTTAGCTTTTTTACATGGCACATATTGCACTTTTACTTTCTTCTCCAACACTTTGTTTTTGCATTATTTAAACCAAATTGAACATGTTTCATTATTTATTTGAGGCTAAATTGATTTGATTGATGTATTATATTAAGTTAAAATAAAAGTGTTCATTCAGTATTGTTGTAATTGTCATTATTACAAATAAATAAATACATACATTTTTTTTTTAAATCGTCCGATTAATCGGTATCGGCTTTTTTGGGTCCTCCAATAATCAGTATCGGCGTTGAAAAGTCATAATCGGTCGACCTCTAATCCACATACTGCCTCAGTGCTAACAGTATAACTCTGGTTCATAGGCACATGATTACTGCATACAATAGTTGTGGGATCAGCAGTATAGGCATCCTGGGAAGTTAGAGGGACATAAATCAGGCTACTTACATTGTCTACCAGCACCCAGGGGATGATGTACATTTCTTTTATAAAACAAGCTTTGTTTCTAGAAGGTATCAAAATTGTTAATAAATATTACCCACAGAGCTGCAAGAGTCACATAGCCAGTTATGGAGGAACAACTTGATGCTGCATGCTTCATTTGGTATAAATTCACACAGTCAGATCCCCACAGCTCTCTCACTAAACCAGCAGTAATATGGTTCTGGATATCTACTGTAAGCAGAAGACATAGATGTGTTATCCATATAGTAATCTCTTTCCAACAAGGTGGCTTGGGTTGAGACTTAAGGATCTAGCCTGTTGTTCAGATCTAGCCTGTCAGCATTATTATTATGGTATGATACCAAAATATGCCGTTGACACAACTAAGGAACATAATGTATACCAACATGTACTGTGTAGCTTCTATATCTGGGGCTGGTAATATAAATTAGAGGTCTAGAGCATGTGTGTGGCTCTTCCATTACCTGCTACCATGGTTAACAGAGGCAACCACAGCCTTGTTTTGTAGCATACCTTGGCGTGTTTTACAACCTGAAAATGGGAGTCCTCAATTTGGGCTCTGTTTGTCCCAATGACTGATGCCCACTGCAATCCCTTTTACCAGCTTGTTGTGATTATTTCTCCTCCTGAAGAGGTGACTCACTCTCGTTCCCTCGTTTTTCCTCTCCACCATCTCTCGTCCATCTATTAAACACCCTGTTTGTCACCTGGAGCATTATTAGAACCCAGAAAGAATCCCCCCCCTCTATCCTCCTCCCTCCATCCAATGGTTCTTTAAGGTCAGACCACCAGACAGACAGATGGTGTGATGTTTCTTTGGCTACCTACCTGTCTGCAAGGCTTCTTATTGGATCAGAGTCACACATGATTTATGGTGATGTCACCGGCCCGAGACATTCTGGTGTCGTTGTCGGTTCATTATTCACCGTGTTTCATTCAGATCCCAACCACAGGATTTAACATCTGAAATGGTGTTTTTAACATTGGATAAAGGTAGGGACTCTGTATATCATACACTACAGCTAAGGAACAATGGGAAGTCATTCTGCTTTGAAAGTTGATAACTTGTAACCCCACTTTTGATTAAATGGCCCTTGAATATTTTTGTTCACCTACTGGAGAGCTCTTCTTTGTCTACACCCATTCAGCATTGTTCACAACCTCTTAAGCCTTAGCAATCTAGCAAACCAGGCAACAAAAAGCAACTTTCTGAACAATATTTTGGTTCGTTTGGAGCTTGTTAGCTAGCTGGCTAACCAGTTAAAATAATGACCAGATCATATAGCTGACAACATCTTAACTTTAGCTAATTTGTATACATTATTACAGAAAAATAAACCCACAACAAGATCATTATTTACAAATGGTAAGCTAATTACAGAAAATAGCTTACGGTTGTCAGTGTGACGAAATAAAAGCACAGCGTTCTACCGGATAATTTTTTTGAACTTGAACACTGTCCACAATTCTCCCTCTGTGTCATGGATGCCATGGTTGCCCTTAGTTTGAAAATGTAATCCAGAGACAGGTGTTTTATACAACAGCCTTTTGTGTGTTCTCTTTTTGACTCCGTCGCATATTTGCAATCAAACAGCCAAATTTCATCGTTCTCCTTAGCTATTATACTCTGCTTCCACCGGGCATTCCACTGATTTCAAAACTCAGCCCTCCAGAAGGTGGAGAGCAACACTTTTGCATTTCTTCGTGGTATTTAAAAAAAGATATATTCTGCATTAGAAAGGATTACCTACACATACTAAGCGTCTCATGTTACATGGCAGACCAGTCTGAACTCATCTCTTGGCATGTCCAGGTCATCCATTATCTCAGCCAATCATGGTTAGTGGGAAGGTTCCTGTCTGTTTCCATAGTTACAGATGGCATACAAGTTTGTTATTAAGGCACATGAACGTTCCAGAAGGCATTTCTGCCAAAATACGCAATTTGATTAAAAAAATTATGTTTATGTTCCTCATGTGAAGTGACGTGCGACATATGCCTACTTTCCTGAAACGAGTCACATACAGTTCACACTGAGAACAATGACTTTGCTTTTGAGAAATGTCACAAATCAGCACTGTTTAATTACTCAATAGATAAATTGTGGTGTCCAATTGTTGTAGTAGCTACTATCTTGTCTCATCGCTACAACTCCCGTACGGGCTCGGGAGAGACGAAGGTTGAAAGTCATGCGTCCTCCAATACACAACCCAACCTAGCCGCACTGCTTCTTAACACAGCGCGCATCCAACCCGGAAGCCAGCCGCACCAATGTGTTGGAGGAAACACCGTGAACCTGGCAACCTTGGTTAGTGTGCACTGCGCCCGACCCGCCACAGGAGTCGCTGGTGCGCGATGAGACAAGGACATCCCTACCGACCAAGCCCTCCCTAACCCGGACGACGCTATGCCAATTTTGCGTCGCCCCATGGACCTCCCGGTCGCGGCCGGTTACGACAGAGCCTGGGCGCGAACCCAGAGTCTCTGATGGCACACCTAGCGCTGCAGTACAGCGCCCTTAACCACTGCGCCACCCGGGAGGCCGCAATGACCAGCAGTTTTGATGAATGAGCATCCTTCTCAAGGAGGAAAGGGCAGAAACATCAAGAATCCTGAAGTTGTATTCAAAATGTGACCATTTCATTATTTAGTTTTGTTCAGTGATGGCAACAAGGCTAGGGGCCCGGCTCTGACTGCATGTATGCATGTGGCTACGCAGACCTCTCATGAAGAGTATATTTTTTGTGTCCCCAAACCCCATCAACGTTGTCCATACCTGGTCTAATTGGTGAAACAAAACAGATACTTAAACTTGCAATATGCAGAAATCTCTCCGCCATTTCCTGGTTGCAAAAGCAAAAATTCCAAACGTTTGCCAACGTTTTCGGTTTGTGACAAAACAAGCAGTCATTGTGGAGAGAATCATTGTACCATCTAAACCACTGTGAAACATATTTTCTATAACCAAAAATATAGTATTTTCTGCTGTTTGAAGCTGGTGTACAAAACTGAAAGTAAAAGACAAAAAAACGATAGAGCACATAGAACAGATCTACCGCTTCTTAGACTTGCTTTCGATGAGTGGCAGATCTATAACTGGCATTTCTATGTGGATTGGGTATTGGTCAGGTCCCCCAAAAAGTGACATATTCTGGCTTTAAACATGTTTGCTGTGCAAAAACAATGTTATTTTCAACATACTGAGTTTGCTGTATGCCAACATACTGTATGTACCTATAGGAGTATGTCGCTCTCTTCATCCATCAGCAGCCAGGCCTGAGTCAGAGAGAGTGGGAGGAGAGGACGAAGAGAGGGGGAGGAGGAATAGAGGAATGAGAGGTAGAGGAGAGGAGAGGAGAGGAGGAAGAGAGGGATGAGAGGTAGAGAGGAGAGGAGGAAGAGAGGGATGAGAGGTAGAGAGGAGAGGAGAGGAGGAAGAGAGGCATGAGAGGTAGACAGGAGAGGAGAGGAATGAGAGGTAGAGAGGAATGAGAGGTAGAGAGGAATGAGAGGTAGAGAGGAATGAGAGGTGGAGAGGAGAGGAGGTAGAGAGGAAGTAGAGAGGAATGAGAGGTGGTAGAGAGGAATGAGAGGAGGAAGAGAGGAATGAGAGGAGGAAGAGAGGAATGAGAGGAATGAGAGGAGGAATAGAGGGAAGAGAGGAATGAGAGGAGGTAGAGAGGAATGAGAGGAGGAATAGAGGGAAGAGAGGAATGAGAGGAGGTAGAGAGGAATGAGAGGAGGAAGAGAGGAATGAGAGGAGGTAGAGAGGAATGAGAGGAGGAAGAGAGGAATGAGAGGAGGAAGAGAGGAATGGGAGGTAGAGAGGAGAGGAGGAAGAGAGGAATGAGAGGAGGTAGAGAGGAATGAGAGGAGAGGAGGAAGAGAGGAATGAGAGGAGGTAGAGAGGAATGAGAGGAGGAATAGAGGGAAGAGAGGTATGAGAGGAGGAATAGAGGGAAGAGAGGAATGAGAGGAGGTCGAGAGGAATGAGAGGAGGAAGAGGGGAATGAGAGGAATGAGAGGAGGTTGAGAGGAGGTAGAGAGGTATGAGAGGAGGTAGAGAGGTATGAGAGGAGGTAGAGAGGAATGAGAGGAGGTAGAGAGGAATGAGAAGATGAATGAGAGGTAGAGAGGAATGAGAGGTAGAGAGGAATGAGAGGTGGAGAGGAGAGGAGGTAGAGAGGAGGTAGAGAGAAATGAGAGGTAGAGAGGAGAGGAGGAAGAGAGGAAGGAGAGGTGGAGAGGAGGAAGAGAGGAATGAGAGGAATGAGAGGAGGAAGAGAGGAATGAGAGGAGGAAGAGAGGAATGGGAGGTAGAGAGGAATGAGAGGAGGAAGAGAGGAATGAGAGGTGGTAGAGAGGAATGAGAGGAATGAGAGGAGGAAGAGAGGAATGAGAGGAATGAGAGGAGGAATAGAGGGAAGAGAGGAATGAGAGGAGGTAGAGAGGAATGAGAGGAGGAAGAGGGGAATGAGAGGAATGAGAGGAGGTTGAGAGGAGGTAGAGAGGTATGAGAGGAGGTAGAGAGGTGAGAGGAGGAAGAGAGGAATGAGAGGAGGTAGAGAGGAGGTAGAGAGGAATGAGAGGAGGTAGAGAGGAATGAGAAGATGAATGAGAGAGGTAGAGAGGAATGAGAGGTGAGAGGGTAGAGAGAGGAATGAGAGGTGGAGAGGAGAGGAGGTAGAGAGGAGGTAGAGAGAAATGAGAGGTAGAGAGGAGAGGAGGAAGAGAGGAAGGAGAGGTGGAGAGGAGGAAGAGAGGAATGAGAGGAGGTAGAGAGGAATGAGAGGAGGAAGAGAGGAATGAGAGGAGGAAGAGAGGAATGGGAGGTAGAGAGGAATGAGAGGAGGAAGAGAGGAATGAGAGGAGGTAGAGAGGAATGAGAGGAGGAAGAGAGGAATGAGAGGAGGAAGAGAGGAATGAGAGGAATGAGAGGAGGAATAGAGGGAAGAGAGGAATGAGAGGAGGTAGAGAGGTATGAGAGGAGGAATAGAGGGAAGAGAGGAATGAGAGGAGGTAGAGAGGAATGAGAGGAGGAAGAGAGGAATGAGAGGAGGTAGAGAGGAATGAGAGGAGGAGGAGAGGAGGAAGAGAGGAATGAGAGGAGGTAGAGATGAATGATAGGAGGAAGAGAGGAATGAGAGGAGGTAGAGAGGAATGAGAGGAGGTAGAGAGGAGAGGAGGAAGAGAGGAATGAGAGGATGTAGAGAGGAATGAGAGGAGGTAGAGAGGAATGAGAGGAGGTAGAGAGGAATGAGAGGAGGTAGAGAGGGAGAGGAGGAAGAGAGGAATGAGAGGATGTAGAGAGGAATGAGAGGAGGTAGAGAGGAATGAGAGGAGGTAGAGACGAGAGGAATGAAGAGAGGAATGAGAGAGAGAGGAGAGGAGGAAGAGAGGAATGAGAGGAGGTAGAGAGGAGAGGAGGAAGAGAGGAATGAGAGGAGAGAGGAGAGAGGAATGAGAGGAGGTAGAGAGGAGAGGAGAGGAGGAAGAGAGGAATGAGAGGATAGAGAGGAAGAGAGGAGAGAGGAGGGAGAAGAGGAATGAGAGGAGGAGAGAGAGAGGAAGAGAGGAATGAGAGGAGGTAGAGAGAGGAATGAGAGGAGGTAGAGAGGAAGAGAGAGAAGGAGGTAGAGAGGAATGAGAGGAGGAAAGAGAGGAATGAGAGGAGGTAGAGAGAATGAGAGGAGGAAGAGAGGAATGAGAGGAGGAAGAGAGGAATGGGAGGTAGAGGAGAGGAGGAAGAGAGGAATGAGAGGAGGTAGAGAGGAATGAGAGGAGAGGAGGAAGAGAGGAATGAGAGGAGGTAGAGAGGAATGAGAGGAGGAATAGAGGGAAGAGAGGAATGAGAGGAGGAATAGAGGGAAGAGAGGAATGAGAGGAGGTAGAGAGGAATGAGAGGAGGAAGAGGGGAATGAGAGGAATGAGAGGAGGTTGAGAGGAGGTAGAGAGGTATGAGAGGAGGTAGAGAGGTATGAGAGGAGGTAGAGAGGAATGAGAGGAGGTAGAGAGGAATGAGAAGATGAATGAGAGGTAGAGAGGAATGAGAGGTAGAGAGGAATGAGAGGTGGAGAGGAGAGGAGGTAGAGAGGAGGTAGAGAGAAATGAGAGGTAGAGAGGAGAGGAGGAAGAGAGGAAGGAGAGGTGGAGAGGAGGAAGAGAGGAATGAGAGGAGGTAGAGAGGAATGAGAGGAGGAAGAGAGGAATGAGAGGAGGAAGAGAGGAATGGGAGGTAGAGAGGAATGAGAGGAGGAAGAGAGGAATGAGAGGTGGTAGAGAGGAATGAGAGGAGGAAGAGAGGAATGAGAGGAGGAAGAGAGGAATGAGAGGAATGAGAGGAGGAATAGAGGGAAGAGAGGAATGAGAGGAGGTAGAGAGGAATGAGAGGAGGAAGAGGGGAATGAGAGGAATGAGAGGAGGTTGAGAGGAGGTAGAGAGGTATGAGAGGAGGTAGAGAGGTATGAGAGGAGGTAGAGAGGAATGAGAGGAGGTAGAGAGGAATGAGAAGATGAATGAGAGGTAGAGAGGAATGAGAGGTAGAGAGGAATGAGAGGTGGAGAGGAGGTAGAGAGAAATGAGAGGTAGAGAGGAGAGGAGGAAGAGAGGAAGGAGAGGTGGAGAGGAGGAAGAGAGGAATGAGAGGAGGTAGAGAGGAATGAGAGGAGGAAGAGAGGAATGAGAGAGGAAGAGAGGAATGAGGGAGGTAGAGAGGAATGAGAGGAGGAAGAGAGGAATGAGAGGTGGTAGAGAGGAATGAGAGGAGGAAGAGAGGAATGAGAGGAGGAAGAGAGGAATGAGAGGAATGAGAGGAGGAATAGAGGGAAGAGAGGAATGAGAGGAGGTAGAGAGGAATGAGAGGAGGAATAGAGGGAAGAGAGGAATGAGAGGAGGTAGAGAGGAATGAGAGGAGGAAGAGAGGAATGAGAGGAGGTAGAGAGGAATGAGAGGAGGAAGAGAGGAATGAGAGGAGGTAGAGATGAATGAGAGGAGGAAGAGAGGAATGAGAGGAGGTAGAGAGGAATGAGAGGAGGTAGAGAGGAGAGGAGGAAGAGAGGAATGAGAGGATGTAGAGAGGAATGAGAGGAGGTAGAGAGGAATGAGAGGAGGTAGAGACGAGAGGACGAAGAGAGGAATGAGAGGAGGTAGAGAGGAATGAGAGGAGGTAGAGAGGAGAGGAGGAAGAGAGGAATGAGAGGAGGTATAGAGGAGAGGAGGAAGAGAGGAATGAGAGGAGGTAGAGAATAATGAGAGGAGAGGAGGAAGAGAGGAATGAGAGGAGGTAGAGAGGAATGATAGGAGGAAGAGAGGAATGAGAGGAGGTAGAGAGGAATGAGAGGAGGTAGAGAGGAGAGGAGGAAGAGAGGAGGTAGAGAGGAATGAGAGGAGGTAGAGACGAGAGGACGAAGAGAGGAATGAGAGGAGGTAGAGAGGAGGTAGAGAGGAGAGGAGGAAGAAAGGAATGAGAGGAGGTATAGAGGAGAGGAGGAAGAGAGGAATGAGAGGTAGAGAGGAATGAGAGGAGAGGAGGAAGAGAGGAATGAGAGGAGGTAGAGAGGAATGAGAGGAGGTAGAGAGGAATGAGAGGAGAGGAGGTAGAGAGGAGAGGAGGAAGAGAGGAGGTAGAGAGGTAGAGAGGAGGTATGAGAGGAGGTAGAGAGGTATGAGAGGAGGTAGAGAGGAATGAGAGGAGGTAGAGAGGAATGAGAGGAGGAATAGAGGGAAGAGATGAATGAGAGGAGGTAGAGAGGAGAGGAGATAGAGAGGAATGAGAGGAGGTAGAGAGGAATGAGAGGAATGAGAGGAGGTAGAGAGGAATGAGAGGAGGTAGAGAGGTATGAGAGGAATGAGAGGAGGTAGAGAGGGAAGAGAGGAATGAGAGGAGGAATAGAGGGAAGAGAGGAATGAGAGGAGGTAGAGAGGAATGAGAGGAGGAAGAGAGGAATGAGAGGAGGAAGAGAGGAATGAGAGGTGGTAGAGAGGAATGAGAGGAGGAAGAGAGGAATGAGAGGAGGAAGAGAGGAATGAGAGGAATGAGAGGAGGAATAGAGGGAAGAGAGGAATGAGAGGAGGTAGAGAGGAATGAGAGGAGGAAGAGAGGAATGAGAGGAGGTTGAGAGGAGGTAGAGAGGAATGAGAGGAGGAATAGAGGGAAGAGAGGAATGAGAGGAGGTAGAGAGGAATGAGAGGAATGAGAGGAGGTAGAGAGGAATGAGAGGAATAGAGGGAAGAGAGGAATGAGAGGAGGTAGAGAGGAATGAGAGGAGGAAGAGGGGAATGAGAGGAGGTAGAGAGGAATGAGAGGAGGTAGAGAGGAATGAGAGGAGGTAGAGAGGAATGAGAAGATGAAGAGAGGAATAGAGAGGAATGAGAGGTGAGAGAGGAATGAGAGGTGGAGAGGAGAGGAGGAGAGAGGAGGTAGAGAGAAATGAGAGGAGAGAGGAGAGGAGGAAGAGAGGAATGAGGAGAGGTGGAGAGGAGGAAGAGAGGAATGAGAGGATGAGAGAATGAGAGGAGAGGAATGAGAGGAGGAAGAGAGGAATGAGAGGAGGAAGAGAGGAATGGGAGGTAGAGAGGAATGAGAGGAGGAAGAGAGGAATGAGAGGTGGTAGAGAGGAATGAGAGGAGGAAGAGAGGAATGAGAGGGAAGAGAGAATGAGAGGAATGAGAGGAGGAATGAGAGGAGGAGAGGAAGAGAGGAATGAGAGGAGGAGAGAGGAATGAGAGGAGGAAGAGAGGAATGAGAGGAGGTAGAGAGGAATGAGAGGAGGAAGAGAGGAATGAGAATGAGAGAGAGAGGAAGAGAGGAATGAGGAGGAGAGAGGAATGAGATGAGAGGAGGTAGAGAGGAATGAGAGGAGAGAGGAGGAAGAGAGGAATGAGAGGATGTAGAGAGGAATGAGAGGAGGTAGAGAGGAAGAGAGGAGGATAGAGGAGAGAGAGGAGGAAGAGAGGAATGAGAGGAGGTAGAGAGGAATGAGAGGAGGTAGAGAGGAATGAGAGGAGGAAGAGAGAGAATGAGAGGAGGAATAGAGGGAAGAGAGGAATGAGAGGGGAGGAGGGAGAGGGAAGAGAGGAATGAGAGGAGGTAGAGAGGAATGAGAGGAGGAAGAGAGAGGGAGAGGAGAGAGAGAGAGGAATGAGAGGAGGTAGAGAGGTTGAGAGGAGGTAGAGAGGAATGAGAGGAGGTAGAGAGGTATGAGAGGAGGTAGAGAGGAATGAGAGGAGGTGAGAGAGAGGAATGAGAAGATGAATGAGAGGTAGAGAGGAATGAGAGGTAGAGAGGAATGAGAGGTGGAGAGGAGAGAGAGGTAGAGAGGAGGTAGAGAGAAATGAGAGGTGAGAGAGGTAGAGAGGAGGAAGAGAGGAGAGAGAGGTGGAGAGGAGGAAGAGAGAGATGAGAGAGAGGAAGAGAGAGGGAGAGAGAGGAATGAGAGGAGGGGGAGGTAGAGAGGAATGAGAGGAGGAAGAGAGGAATGAGAGGAGAGAGGCAGAGAGGAATGAGAGGAATGAGAGGAGGAAGAGAGGAATGAGAGGAATGAGAGAGAGGAATAGAGGGAAGAGAGGAATGAGAGGAGGTAGAGAGGAAGAGAGGAGGAAGAGAATGAAGAGAGGAATGAGAGGAGGTAGAGAGGAATGAGAGGAGGTAGAGAGGTATGAGAGGAGGTAGAGAGGTATGAGAGGAGGTAGAGAGGAATGAGAGGAGAGAGAGGAATGAGAAGATGATGAGAGGTAGAGAGAATGAGAGGAGAGAGGAATGAGAGGTGGAGAGAGAGAGGAGGTAGAGAGGAGGTAGAGAGGAATGAGAGGTAGAGAGGGAGAGGAGGAGAGAGAGGAAGAGAGGAATGAGAGGAGGTAGAGAGGAATGAGAGAGGAGAGAGGAATGAGAGGAGGTAGAGAGGAAGAGGAGGGAGGGAAGAGAGGGGAGAGGAGAGAAGAGAGGATGGGAGGTAGAGAGGAATGAGAGGAGGAAGAGAGGAATGAGAGGAGGAGAGAGGAATGAGAGAGAGGAAGAGAGGAATAGAGAGGAATGAGAGGAGATGAGAGGAGGAAGAGAGGAATGAGAGGAGGAATAGAGGGAAGAGAGAATGAGAGAGGTAGAGAGGAAGAGAGGAGAGAGGATAGAGAGGAATGAGAGAGAGTTAGAGAGGAATGAGAGGAGGTAGAGAGGAATGAGGAGGTAGAGATGAATGATAGAGAGGAAGAGAGGAATGAGAGGAGGTAGAGAGGAATGAGAGGAGGTAGAGAGGAGAGGAGGAGAGAGGAATGAGAGGAGGTAGAGAGGAAGAGAGGAGGTAGAGAGAGAGGATGAGAGAGAGGAGAGGAGAGGAGGAGAGAGGAATGAGAGGAGGTAGAGAGGAAGGAGAGAGAGGTAGAGAGAGAGAGGAGGAAGAGAGAATGAGAGGGAGGTAGAGAGGGAGGAGAGAGAAGAGAGGAGAGGAGGAGAGAATGAGAGGATGAGAGAGAGGAATGAGAGAGGAATGAGAGGAGGAGAGAGGAATGAGAGGAGAGAGAATGAGAGGAGGAAGAGAGGAGAGAGAGGTGAGAGAGGAATGAGAGAGAGGAATGAGAGAGGGAGAGAGAGAGAAGAGAGGAATGAGAGGAGGTAGAGAGAGTAGAGAGAGAGGAGGAAGAGAGGAATGAGAGGAGGTATAGAGGAGGAGAGAGAGGAAGAGAGGAATGAGAGAGGTAGAGAGGAATGAGAGGAGGTAGAGAGGAGAGAGGAGAGAGAGAGAGAGAGGAATGAGGAGGTAGAGAGGAGAGAGGATTGAGAGGAGGAAGAGAGGAATGAGAGGAGGTAGAGAGAGAATGAGAGGAGAGAATAGAGGGAAGAGAGGAATGAGAGAGAGGAATGAGAGAGAGAGAATGAGAGGAGGAAGAATAGAGGGAGAGAGAGGAATGAGAGGAGGAGAGAGGAAGAGAGGAGAAGAGAGGAATGAGAGGAGGAGAGAGGAATGAGAGGAGGAAGAGAGGAATGAGAGGAGGTAGAGATGAATGAGAGAGAGGAAGAGAGGAATGAGAGGAGGTAGAGAGAATGAGAGAGAGAGAGGAAGAGAGGAATGAGAGGAGGAGAGGAGAGAGGAATGAGAGGAGGTAGAGAGGAATGAGAGGAGGTAGAGGAGAGAGAGAAGAGGAATGAGAGGAGAGAGAGAGAGGTAGAGAGGAGAGGAGGAGAGGAATGAGAGGAGGAATAGAGGGAAGAGAGGAATGAGAGGAGGAAGAGAGAGGAAGAGAGAGGAATGAGAGGAGGTAGAGAGGAATGAGAGAGGAGGAAGAGAGGGAATGAGAGGAAGAGAGGAAGAGAGGTGAGAGGAGGTAGAGAGGAATGAGAGGAGGAATGAGAGAGAGGAATGAGAGGAGGTAGAGAGGAATGAGAGGAGGTAGAGAGGAATGAGAGAAGAGAGGTAGAGAGGAATGAGAGGAGAGAGAGAGAGGTGGATGAGGAGGAAGAGAGAGGAGAGAGGAATGAGAGGAGGTAGAGAGGAAGAGAGAGAGAGGAGGAGAGAGAGGAATGAGAGGAGAGGAATGAGAGAGGAGTAGAGAGAATGAGAGGAAGAGAGGAATGAGAGGAGGAGAGGAGATGAGAGGAGAGGAGAGAGGAGGTAGAGAGGAATGAGAGGAGGAAGAGAGGAGGAAGAGAGGAAGAGAGAGGAATGAGAGGAGGAGAGGAGAGAGAGAATGAGAGGAGGAAGAGAGAGAGAGGTAGAGAGGAATGAGAGAGAGGAAGAGAGGAATGAGAGGAGGTAGAGAGGAATGAGAGGAAGAGAGGAATGAGAGGAGGTAGAGAGAGAGAGAGAGAGAGATGAGAGGAGGAAGAGAGGAATGAGAGAGGAGGAGGAAGAGAGAGAGAATGAGAGAGAGGAGATGAGAGGAGAGGAGTAGAGAGGAATGAGAGAGGAAGAGAGGAGGTAGAGAGGAGAGAGAGGAATAAGAGAGGAGAGGGAGAGGAGAGAGGGAGGAGGAATAGAGAGAGAGGAAGAGGAGGGGAGAGAGAGAGAGAGAGGGAGGATAGAGAGGGAGAGGAGGTAGAGAGGAAGAGAGGAGAGAGGAATGGAGGGTAGAGAGAGAGAGGAAGAGAGAGAGAGAATGAGAGGAGGTAGAGAGGAAGAGAGAGGAGGAGGGAGGAGAGAGAGGAATGAGGAGGTAGAGAGGATGAGAGAGAGAGAGGAATGAGAGGAGAGGTAGAGAGAGAGGGAGAAGAGAGGGAGAAGAGGAGAGAGAGAGGGAGAGGAATGAGAGGAGGTAGAGATGAGAGGAGAGGTAGAGAGGAATGAGAGGAGAGAGGAAGAGAGGAGAGGATGAGAGAGAGAGGTAGAGAGGAATGAGAGAGAGAGAGGAGAGAGGAGAGAAGAGAGAGGAAATGAGAGAGGGAGAGAGAGATGAGAGGGAGAGGAAGAGAGGAGGTAGAGAGGAGAGAGAGAGAGGGAGATGAGAGAGGTAGAGAGGAATGAGAGGAGGTAGAGAGGGGAGAGAGAGAGAGGAGAGAGGAATGAGAGGAGAGAGAGTAGAGAGGAGAGAGGAGAGGAGGAGGAGAGGGAGAGAGAAGAGAGGAAAGAGGAGAGAGGAGGAAGAGAGAGAGAGGAGGAAGAGAGGAATGAGAGTGGTAGAGAGAGAGAAGAGAGGAGGAGGAAGAGAGGAATGAGAGGAGAATAGAGGGAAGAGAGGATGAGAGGAGAGAGAGAATGAGAGGAGGAGGAAGAGAGGAATGAGAGGTAGAGAGGAATGAGAGGATGAGAGAGGAGAGGATGAGAGGAGGAGAGATGAAGAGGAGGAAGAGAGGAGAGGAGTAGAGAGGAATGAGGAAGGAGAGAGGAGAGGAGGAAGAGAGGAATGAGAGAGTAGAGAGGAATGAGAGGAATGAGAGGAGAGAGAGAGAGAGGAATGAGAGAGAGAGGAGAGAGGAAGAGAGGAAGAGAGGAGGGAAGGAGAGAGAGAGGAGAGAGAGAATGAGAGGAGAGAGAGAGAGAGGAGATGAGGAATGAGAGAGGTAGAGAGGAATGAGAGGAGAGGAGGAGAGAGAGGAGGTAGATGAGAGAGGAGGAATGAGAGGAGGAGAGAGGAGAGAATAGAGAGGAAGTAGAGAGGAATGAGAGAGGAGAGAGGAAGAGAGGAAGAGAGGAATGAGAGGAAGAGAGGAATGAGAGGAGGTAGAGAGAGAGAGGAGGAAGAGAGAGAGAGGATGAGAGGGAGAGGAGAGAGAGGGTAGAGAGAATGAGAGGAGGAGAGAGGAGAGAGGAGAGGAATGAGAGGAGAGAGAGGAATGAGAGGAGGAGAGAGGAATGAGAGGAGAGAGAGGAATGAGAGGAGAGAGGAGGTAGAGAGGAATGAGAGGAGAGAGAGAGGAGATGAGAGGAGGTAGAGAGGAGAGAGGAGGAATGAGAGGAATGAGAGGAGGTAGAGAGGAATGAGAGGAGAGAGGAATGAGAGGAATGAGAGGAGAGAGGAATGAGAGGAGAGAGAGGAATGAGAGGAGAGGTAGAGAGAGAGGAATGAGAGGAGGTAGAGAGGAATGAGAGAGAGAGAGGAGAGAGAGAGAGAGGAATGAGAGGAGGTAGAGAGAGAGGAGAGAGAGGGAGAGAGGATGGAGGAATGAGAGGAAGAATGAGAGGTAGAGAGGAGAGAGGAGAGAGGAATGAGAGGAGGAGAGAGGAATGAGAGGAGAGAGGAATGAGAGGAGGAGAGAGGAGAGAGGAATGAGAGGAGGTAGAGAGAGAGGAGAGAGGAATAGAGAGGGAGAGGAATGAGAGGAGAGAGAGGAAGAGAGGAGAGAGAGGGAGAGAGAGAGGAATGAGAGAGGAATGAGAGGAGGAATGAGAGGAGAGAGAGGAAGAGAGGAATGAGAGGAGGTAGAGAGGAATGAAGAGGAAGGAGGAGAGAGAGGAAGAGAGGAGGGAGAGGAGGAGAGAGAGAGGAATGAGAGGAGAAGAGGGAGAGAGGAATGAGAGGAGGTAGAGAGGAATGAGAGGAGGAAGAGGGAGGAAGAGAGGAATGAGAGGAGTAGAGAGAATGAGAGGAGAGGAGATGAGAGGAGGTAGAGAGATGAGAATAGAGAGGAATGAGAGAGAGAGGGAGAGAGAGAAGAGAGGAGATGAGGGAAGAGAGGAGGAATGAGAGAGGAGAGAGAGAGAGAGGAGGAAGAGAGGAATGAGAGGAGGTGAGAGAGAGGAAGAGAGGGAGGAGAGAGGAATGAGAGGAGGTAGAGAGGAATGAGAGAGGAGGTAGAGAGGAATGAGAGGAATGAGAGAGGTAGAGAGGAATGAGAGGAGGAGAGAGAGAGAGAGAGAGAGGAAGAGAGGAATAGAGAGGAATGAGAGAGAGGAATGAGAGGATGAGAGGAGAGGAGGAAGAGAGGAAGAGAGGAGAGAGAGAGGAGGAGAGGAAGGAAGAGAGGAATGAGAGGGGAGAGGAGAGAGGAATGAGAGGGAGGTAGAGAGAGGAATGAGAGAGAGGAATGAGAGAGGTAGAGAAAGAGAGGAGAGAGGAATGAGAGAGGAGAGAGGATGAGAGGAGAGGATAGAGAGGAGAGGAAGAGAGAATGAGAGAGGTAGAGAGGAATGAGAGGGAGGTAGAGAGAGAGAGAGGGAGAGGAAGAGAGGAGAGAGGATGTAGAGAGGAAGAGAGGAATGAGAGGAGGTAGAGAGGAATGAGAGGAGGAGAGAGGTAGAGAGGAATGAGAGGAGGTAGAGAGAGGAATGAGAGGAGGAGAGGAGAGAGAGGTAGAGAGGAATGAGAGGAGGAGAGAGGAATGAGAGGAGGTAGAGAGGAGAGAGAGGAATGAGAGGAGTTAGAGGAGGAATGAGAGGAGGAAGAGAGGAATGAGAGGAGTAGAGAGGAATGAGAGGAGGAGAGAGGAATGAGAGGGAGGAAGAGAGGAATGAGAGGAGAGAGAGGAATGAGAGGAGGGAGAGAGGAATGAGAGGAGGTAGAGAGGAATGAGAGGAGGTAGAGAGAGGAATGAGAGGAGGAGGTAGAGAGGAATGAGAGGAGAGAGAGGAAGAGAGGAAGAGAGGAGGTAGAGAGGAGAAGGAGGAAGAGAGGAGGTAGAGAGGAAGAGAGGAGGAGGAGGAGAGAGGAAGAGAGGAATGAGAGGAGGTAGAGAGGAATGAGAGGAGGAAGAGAGGAATGAGAGGAGAGGAGGAGGATGAGAGAGGAAGAGAGAGGAAGGAGGAAGAGAGGAAGAGGAGAGAGAGAGGATGAGAGGAGGTAGAGAGGGAGAGGAGGAAGAGAATGAGAGGAGGTAGAGAGGAATGAGAGGAGGTAGAGAGGAAGAGAGGAATGAGAGGAGGTAGAGAGAGGTAGAATGAGAGGAGGAAGAAGGAGGAGGAGGTAGAGAGGAGGGAATGAGAGGGTAGAGAGGAATGAGAGGAGGAGAGAGGGAGAGAGAGGATGAGAGAGGAGGTAGAGAGGAATGAGAGGAGAGGAAGAGAGGAAGAGAGGAGAGAGGATAGAGAGGAATGAGGAGGTAGAGAGGGAAGAGAGGAATGAGAGGGAGGTAGAGAATGAGAGGAGGAAGAGAGGAATGAGGAGGAGGTAGAGAGGAATGAGAGGAGGTAGAGAGGAAGAGGAGGAATGAGAGGAGGTAGAGAGGGAGGATGAGAGGAGGAGAGAGGAATGAGAGGAGAGGAAGAGAGGAATGAGAGGAGGAGGTAGAGAGGAAGAGAGGAATGAGAGAGAGGTAGAGAGGAATGAGAGAGGAATGAGAGGAGAGGAGGAATGAGAGGAGGAGAGAGGAATGAGAGGAGGTAGAGAGGAATGAGGAAGAGAGAAGGAGGAGGTAGAGAGGAATGAGAGGAGGGAGAGAGGAATGAGAGGAGGAAGAGAGGAAGAGGAGGTAGAGAGGAATGAGAGGAGGAGAGAGGAATGAGAGGAGGTGAGAGAGAGAAGAGGAGAATAGAGGGAAGAGAGGAATGAGAGGAGGAATGAGAGGAGGAGAGAGGAATGAGAGGAGGAGAGAGGAGGAAGAGAGGAATGAGAGGGAGGAATAGAGAGGAAGAGAGGAATGAGAGGAGGAGAGAGGAATGAGAGGAGGAGAGAGGAATGAGAGGAGAGAGAGAGAGAGGAATGAGAATGAGAGAGGAATGAGAGGAGGTAGAGAGGAATGAGAGGGAGAGAGGTGAGAGGAGAGGAGGAAGAGAGGAATGAGAGGAGGAAGGAGGAGAGAATGAGAGAGAGGAATGAGAGGAGGTAGAGAGGAGAGAGGAGGTAGAGAGGAATGAGAGGAGGTAGAGAGGAATGAGAATGAGAGGAGGAAGAGAGGAATGAGAGGAGGGAGAGAGGAATGAGAGAGGAGAGAGGAATGAGAGGAGGAGGAGGGAGAGAGAGGAAATGAGAGGAGAGAGAGGAATGAGAGGAGGATAGAGAGGAGAGGAGGAGAGAGGAATGAGAGGAGGTGAGAGAGAGGAATGAGAGGAATGAGAGGAGGTAGAGAGGGAAGAGAGGAATGAGAGGAGGAATAGAGGGAAGAGAGGAGGAATGAGGAGGTAGAGAGGATGAGAAGAGAGGAGAAGAGGAGGAGAGGAAGAGAGGAGAGAGGAATGAGAGGAGGAAGAGAGGGAATGAGAGGAGGAGAGAAGAGAGGAATAGAGAGGAGAGGAGGAGAGGAGGAATGAGAGAGGAGAGAGGAATGAGAGGAGGTAGAGAGGAATGAGAGGAGGAGAGAGAAGAGAGGAGGTAGAGAGGAATGAGAGGAGGTAGAGAGGAATGAGAGGAGGAAGAGAGGAATGAGAGGAGGAGAGAGGAATGAGAGGGAGGAGAGAGAGAGGAATGAGAGGAGGTAGAGAGGAATGAGAGGAGGAGAGAGAGAGAGGAGGAAGAGAGGAATGAGAGGAGGTAGAGAGGAGGAGGAAGAGAGGAATGAGAGGAGAGTAAGAGAGGAATGAGAGAGAGGAATGAGAGGAGGGTAGAGAGGAGAGGAGGAAGAGAGGAATGAGAGGAGGAGAGAGAGAGAGGAATGAGAGGAGGTAAGAGAGAGATGAGAGAGAAATGGGAGGGAGGTATAGAGGAGATGAGAGAGAGAGAGATAGAGAGGAATGAGAGGGGAGGTAGAGAGAATGAGAGAGAGGAATGAGAGAGGAGGAGAGAGGAATGAGAGGAGGTAGAGAGGAATGAGAGGAGGAGGAGAGAGTAGAGAAGAGAGAGAGGAGAGAGAGAGAAGGAGAGAGGAATGAGAGGAGGAGAGAGAGAATGAGAGGAAGAGAGGGAATGAGAGGAGAGAGAGGAATAGAGAGGAATGAGAGGAGGAGAGAGGAAGAGAGGAGAGGAAGAGAGGAGGAGAGAGAGGAATGAGAGGAGGTAGAGAGGAATGAGAGGAGGTGAGAGGATGAGAGGAGGTAGAGAGGAATGAGAGGAGGAGAGAGAGGAATGAGAGAGAGAGGAGAAGAGAGGAATGAGAGGAGGTAGAGAGGAAGAGAGGAGGTAGAGAGAGAGAGGAGGAAGAGAGAGAGAAGAGAGGAATGAGAGGAGGTAGAGAGGAATGAGAGGAGGAATGAGAGGGAGAGGAGAGAGGAGGAGAGAGGAATGAGAGGAGGAAGAGAGGAATGAGAGGAGGTAGAGAGAGGGAAGAGATAGAGAGGAGAGAGGAATGAGAGGAGGTAGAGAGGGAAGAGAGGAATGAGAGGAGGAATAGAGGGAAGAGAGGAATGAGAGGGTAGAGAGGAATGAGAGAGAGGAAATAGAGAGGAATGAGAGAGGAATGAGAGGAGGTAGAGAGGAATGAGAGAGAATGAGAGGAGGAAGAGAGGAAGAGAGGAAGGAGAGAGGAATGAGGAGAGAGAGAGGAAGGTAGAGAGGAATGAGGAGGAGGAGGAATGAGAGAGAGGAGAGAGAGAGAGGAGGAAGAGAGGATGAGAGGAGGTAGGAGGAGAGAGGAATGAGAGAGTAGAGAGGAATGAGAGGAGGTGAGAGAATGAGGAATGAGAGGAGAGGAGGTAGAGAGGAATGAGAGGAGGAAGAGAGGAATGAGAGGAGGAGAGAGGAATGGAGGAGGAGGTAGAGAGGAATGAGAGGAGAGAGAGGAATGAGAGGAGAGGAGGAAGAGAGGAATGAGAATGAGAGGAGGAGAGAGAGAATGAGAGGGAGAGGAGAGAGAGAGGAATGAGGAAGAGAGGAAGAGGAGGAGAGAGAGGAATGAGAGGAGGAGAGAGAGGGGAAGGAGAGAGGAATGAGAGGAGGAATGGGAGAGAGAGGAGGAGAGAGGAATGAGAGGAGGTAGAGAGGAATGAGAGGAATGAGAGGAGGTAGAGAGAGGAGAGAGAGGAATGAGAGGAGGTAGAGACGAGAGGACTAAGAGAGGAATGAGAGGGAGGAGGAGAGAGGGAAGAGAGGAGGTAGAGAGGAGAGAGGATAGAGAGGAAGAGAGGAATGAGAGGAGTAGAGAGGAGAGGAGGAAGAGAGGAATGAGAGGAGAGAGAGGAATGAAGAGAGGAATGAGAGGAGGTAGAGAGGAATGAGAGGGAGGTAGAGAGGAAGAGAGGAGGAGGAGAGGAATGATGAGAGGAGGTAGAGGAATGAGAGGAGGAGAGGGAAGGAATGGGAAGGAGGAATGAGAGGAGGTAGAGAGGAGAGAGGGGAATGAGAGGAGGAATGATAGGAATGAGAGGAATGAGAGGAGGTAGAGAGGAGAGGAAGAGAGGAATGAGAGGAGGTAGAGAGGAATGAGAGGAGGAAGAGAGGAATGAGAGGAGGTAGAGAGGGGAAGAGAGGAATGAGAGGAGGAAGAGAGGAATGAGAGGAGGAAGAGAGGGAAGAGAGGAATGAGAGGAGGTAGAGAGGAATGGAGGAGGAAGAGAGGAATGAGGAGGAGTAGAGAGGAATGAGAGGAGGTAGAGAGGAATGAGAGGAGGTAGAGAGGAATGAGAGGAGGAAGAGAGGAATGAGAGGAGGTAGAAGAGGAATGAGAGGAGGAATGAGAGAGAAGAGAGGAATGAGAGGAGGTAGAGAGGAATGAGAGGAGGAATGAGAGGGAGGAGAGGAGGAAGAGAGGAATGAGAGGAGGTAGAGAGGAATGAGAGGAGAGGAGGAAGAGAGGAATGAGAGGAGGTAGAGAGGAGAGGAGAAGAGAGGAATGAGAGGAGGTAGAGAGGAATGAGAGGAGAGAAGAGGAATAGAGAGGAGAGGAGGAAGAGAGGAATGAGAGGTAGAGAGGAAGAGAGGAGGTAGAGAGGAATGAGAGGAGGAAGAGAGGAAGAGGAATGAGAGGAGGTAGAGAGGAATGAGAGGAGGTAGAGAGGAATGAGAGGAGAGAGGGAGAGAGGAATGAGAGGAGGTAGAGAGGAATGAGAGAGAGGAGGAGAGAGAGGAGAGAGAGAGGAATGAGAG
This sequence comes from Oncorhynchus nerka, assembly GCF_034236695.1. Taxonomy (NCBI): domain Eukaryota; kingdom Metazoa; phylum Chordata; class Actinopteri; order Salmoniformes; family Salmonidae; genus Oncorhynchus; species Oncorhynchus nerka. The sequence goes on from NC_088405.1 coordinate 17,873,755, forward strand.
GAGGTAGAGAGGAATGAGAGGAGGAAGAGAGGAATGAGAGGAGGTAGAGAGGAATGAGAGGAGGAAGAGAGGAATGAGAGGAGGTAGAGAGGAATGAGAGGAGGTAGAGAGGAATGAGAGGAGGTAGAGAGGAATGAGAGGAGGTAGAGAGGAATGAGAGGAGGTAGAGAGGAATGAGAGAGGAGAGAGAGAGAGGGAGAGGAAGGAGGAATGAGAGGTATGAGGAGGAGGTAGAGAGGTATGAGAGGAGGTAGAGAGGAATGAGAGGAGGTGAGAGAGAAGAGGAATGAGAGGAGTAGAGAGGAATGAGAGGAAGAGAGGAATGAGAGAGGAGGAGGTAGAGAGGAGAGGAGGAAGAGAGGAGGAGGAGAGGAATGAGAAGAGAGGAATGAGAGGAGGTAGAGAGGAATGAGAGGAGGTAGAGAGGAATGAGAGGAGGTAGAGAGGAATGAGAGGAGGTAGAGAGGAAGAGAGGAGGTAGAGAGGAATGAGAGGAGGTAGAGAGGAATGATAGGAATGAGAGGAGGTAGAGAGGAATGAGAGGAGGTAGAGAGGAATGAGAGGAGGTAGAGAGGTAGAGAGGAATGAGAGGAGGAAGAGAGGAATGAGAGGAGGTAGAGAGGAATGAGAGGAGGTAGAGAGGAATGAGAGAGAGGAATGAGAGGGAGGAGAGAGAGGAATGAGAGGAGGTAGAGAGGAATGAGAGGAGGTAGAGGAATGAGAGGAGGTAGAGAGGAATGAGAGAGGAATGAGAGGAGGTAGAGAGGAATGAGAGGAGGTGAGAGGAGGTAGAGAGGAATGAGAGGAGGTAGAGAGGGAATGAGAGGAGGAATAGAGAGGAAAGAGAGGAATGAGAGGAGGTAGAGAGGAATGAGAGGAGGGAGGAAGAGAGGAGAGGAGGTAGAGAGGGAGAGGAGGAAGAGAGGAATGAGAGGTAGAGAGGAATGAGAGAAGAGAGGAATGAGAGAGGAGAGAGGAATGAGAGGGGAAGAGAGGAATGAGAGGAGGTAGAGAGGAGGTAGAGAGGTATGAGAGGAGTTAGAGAGGAATGAGAGGCAGATAGGAGAGGAAATGGTCACTGTTGGATGTCTACCTCTGTTTTATTGTTTGGACAGCTTGTTAAGAGAATATCAATGCCCTGTTGTAAGATGGAATGAGAGGAGGTATCCTCTCCTACCCCTCAATCTCAAACTAAAGAGGAATGAAACCCCTATCAGAGGAGGAAGAGAGGAATGAGACCTCTGCAGATGTATAGAAATGGAATGAGAGGATGTACTGAGAGGAGGAAGAGAGGAAGAGAGGAAACTGACCAGGGTGCCATTTGGGTGCCATTTGGGACACAGCCCATAGTGATAGTGTAACTGTTTTGATGCCATTGGTTGATGATATTTCACCTGGCTTTATTGACCTGGCTGTAACTCTGGCTGTGAAAGGCCTGGCTGCCAGTACTTTAAGGTAGGTCTGGCTGTTCTCAGGTTCCTACTGACGATGCTGTTGTCACTCGTGTTATATTTACACTTGCTCTAATTGGCTATCACTGGAGTCAGCAGAGTGGAACCATCTGCCAAGCCAGACTTCAGATCCCTTTACCCCCCAAAGTGATAGTTTTCTAGGAGAGGCTGGGATGTGGCTCCACCTCTAACCCCTCTTCCTCTGCCTAGTAGTTTCCACGTCTACTGTAACAGCCCAAATATCAAGCATGATATGAGGGGAATCAGTGGCAGAGTATAAGAGAGAGGGGGAGGGAGAGATGGCGTGAGATGTAGGGAGGAAAAGAGATTGAACATTGTTATTTTTTCTTTGACAACCTTTGAATTTCCTCAACTGTTCCCCTGTTCCCCTCCTGTTGTTTTTATACTTTTTAATTTAAATGATTAGTTACTCACACAGACGTTTGTTAGACATGGTATTATTTATCTTCTTATTTTTTCATTGTTGGGAAGTCAGCATTTTGCTGTTAATCTACTACACCTGTTGTTTACGAAGCATGTAAGAAATAAAATGTGATTTGATGTTTTTATCCTGCGTGGTGGCTGGGAAAGGTGGAGATGTTTAAGCCTGTTTATTGACGTCTTCTCATGTTAGGAGCCATGATGGCTGATCATTTAACGGTTGGTGGTCTGCCTCTGGCCACAAACTGCATAAGTATTGACTTCAAAGCCTTGAAGAAGTAGTTCACTCTTATACAACTTTTTGTTAGATGGTTCCTCACCCTGAAAGTAGTCTACTGGCCAAGATAAACTGTAATCTATGGTTCAGTATTCTTTAAACAGCCATTCTAAAAATCTATTGAAGTGATGGGGGCATGTGAGCATATGTTTTTTTTAAATGGCCAAATCCGATTGAAGTAACAGCAAAACAAATATGGAGTTGATTTTGAAGAAAAAAATATTTTATATGCTCACATTCTGTAACGTCGAAATGGGTAGACCCAAGGCGCAGTGTGATTTGGGTTCATCATATTTGATTAAAATGTGAACCAGCAACAAAACAATAAGGAGAAACAAACGAACGTACAGCCTTGTAGTGCTCAAAAGCAACAATACAAAAACAAGATCCCACAAACAACAGGTGGGGAAAGGCTGCCTAAATATGATCCCCAATCAGAGACAAGGATAGACAGCTGCCTCTGATTGGGAACCATACCAGGCCAACATAGAAATACATAAACTAGACTACAGATAGAAATAATAAACTAGAACACCCGCGAGTCACACCCTGACCTACTCCACCATAGAAAATAAAGGCTTTTTATGGTCAGGACGTGACACATTCCCCCATCACATCCATTGATTTGTAGCTAGTGGTGTCTAAAGTTAGCTGGAGATTGTAATGGCTGTTTAAAGAGAACTGAATGATGGATTACAGTTGCTCCTGGCCAATAGACTACTTTCAGGGTGAACCATCTAATATCTCATTTCAGGGTGAACCATCTAATATCAAGCTGTAAAATAGTAAACTACTCCTTTAATGCGTTATCGGAAAAACAATGAAGCTCCTCTCATCCTGTCCTCGCTCCTCTCATCCTGTCCTCGCTCCTCTCATCCTGTCCTCACTCCTCTCATCCTGTCCTCACTCCTCTCATCCTGTCCTCACTCCTCTCATCCTGTTCTCGCTCCTCTCATCCTGTCCTCACTCCTCTCATCCTGTTCTCGCTCCTCTCATCCTGTCCTCGCTCCTCTCATCCTGTCCTCGCTCCTCTCATCCTGTCCTCACTCCTCTCATCCTGTCCTCGCTCCTCTCATCCTGTCCTCACTCCTCTCATCCTGTCCTCGCTCCTCTCATCCTGTCCTCACTCCTCTCATCCTGTCCTCGCTCCTCTCATCCTGTCCTCACTCCTCTCATCCTGTCCTCGCTCCTCTCATCCTGTCCTCGCTCCTCTCATCCTGTCCTCGCTCCTCTCATCCTGTCCTCACTCCTCTCATCCTGTCCTCACTCCTCTCATCCTGTCCTCGCTCCTCTCATCCTGTCCTCACTCCTCTCATCCTGTCCTCGCTCCTCTCATCCTGTCCTCGCTCCTCTCATCCTGTCCTCGCTCCTCTCATCCTGTCCTCGCTCCTCTCATCCTGTCCTCGCTCCTCTCATCCTGTCCTCGCTCCTCTCATCCTGTCCTCGCTCCTCTCATCCTGTCCTCGCTCCTCTCATCCTGTCCTCGCTCCTCTCTGCTGACATATCAGGGCTGAAAGTCACAGCACTATTAAACACCAACGTAAAACAAGTCAGCAAGAAACACCTACATGAGCTAACCATGTTAATTGGCCTTTTATGCATCATCCTACCAGTCAAGGACACATTGGTGTGTGTTTCAGATGAGTGCAGCTGCTCTAAAGGCTGTGAAAGGTGAAATCAATCCTAATGAATAGTAATACCAACTTCATCCTCATCATAAAAACATTCCCTGTAGTCCAAGAGCCAGTTGAGTTGCGTGCACAAGCCTCGTTTAGTTATGACACTTATAGATATTTAAAAAAACTTGTTTTCCTGACTGTTTCACCACGGTGAAGGAAGCCAACACAAATGATGGGGAGTCACATTGAGCCTGCAGCAACTGCAAGCGTGATCCTCGTCTTGTAGAATCTCAAGACGCAGCGTCAGAGGCCTTCACATTAACTACCTCGCTGTAGAACATCGGTGAGTTGACGATAAAAAATTGATCTATATAAAACATGACATACGTATATATAGATAGATAATAGTATAAAACATGTTGTCTTCTGCAACACCCCACCTTACCAACTGTCTACCAGGAAGTAAGGAAGGAGCCTTTGCTTGTGAGAGCCAGAACATAGGAGCAGGATCTCCTGTTTCTGTAGCATCCGGGATAAGGATGCTGGGCTACCGCTGGGCCCTACCCCCAATCCATCTCCTTAATGCTGAGTGTCAAGCAGAGAGGCATCAGGTCCCATTTTTACTGTCTTTGGTATGACTCAGCCAGGGATCGAACTCCCAACCTTCCAATCTCAGGTTGGACACTCTAACCAGGAGGTCACTGAACTGTCTTCCAGACCTGGGTTCAAATAGTTCACCTGTGCTGATTGAGCCAATAGTCCCAAACCTGTAAAGCCAATCAGACACTCCTGGCAGGAAAAAACAAACGCTCAAAGTATATGAACAATTTCAAATACAATTTGAAGCCAGGTCTGACATACCTCCCTTTACCAGCTGGTTGTCAGCATAGAGAGAGTTAATAGATGGGCTTTATAAACTTCTTAATTAAAAGGACAACATCTGTATGTCCCTTTAAAACAATCCAGCACCAATGTCCCTGGTTAAACACTAAACCCAGGGACGTTGGTACTGGCAACTCCATCAATCAGACACTTAAACCAAATAATGAAGGTGTAGATCTCAGCCTGACCGACATGCTAAAAGGGCCTGTTCCCCTGGCCCCCACAGAGGTTGTGTGCGCGCGCCTGTGAGTGAGCGAGAGAGGTGTTGTCATTTAGTTTTATGGTACAGACACTATAGCTCCAGTCTCTAGCAGTAGTGTTTACACTGGCAGATTGCATGCATACTTATTCCCAGTCGAATATAATATTTTATATATATATATATATATATATATATATATATGGCAACATCACATTTCTCATCAACCAAATCACAATACATTGACCCCCCCTCTTTTACACTGCTACTACTCGCTATTTATTATAGTCACTTTACAAATGACCTCAGCTAACCTGTACCCCCGCACATGCCCCCTGTATATAGTCTCGTTATTGTTATGTCATTTTCTTGTTACTTTTTGATGTATTTTTTTCCCACTTTAGTTTATTTAGTAAATATTTTCTTAACTCTGTTTCTTGAACTGCGTTGTTGGTTAAGGGATTGTAAGCATTTCACTGTAATATCTAGACCTGTTGTATGTGACAAATACAATTTGATTTGATATTGAATATTGATACGAGAATCAACGTTGATTAACCATCAATCAAACGTACAGTCCATCAGCTGCTGAAAGGTCGGAGGTGGAGGCCGCTCATTGGCTTTTCGTCAGAGTGTGTTCACACAACCAATGAGGGCTGGGTTAATTCCTGCTTAATGGGGGTCAGGGCTTAGAGAGGACATCATACCTGGAACTCATTGATTGGCCAATTCTTGTTTTTACCAAGGAGGCACTTGGGGTCCTTCCTGTACTGTGTCTGCATAACCTGTTGTTCAGTAAACCATTCAGTAACCTTGTATTTAAACTATAAACTAACCTTGTATTTAAAACTATACAAAACCATGACCTTATGAGGAAAGTCTTCCTGCTATTTTCATCATTTGTTTTTCTGGCACAATGATCATAGTTTAGTTATTTTATTTAACCTTTATTTAACTGGGCATATCAGTTAAGAACAAATGTTTATTTATGACAACGGCCTACCCCAGCCCTGGATGACGCAGGGCCAATTGTGCGCCGCCCTATGGGACTCCCAATCACGTCCGGATGTGATACAGTCTGGATTTGAACCAGGGACTGTAGTGACACCTCTTGCACTGAGATGCAGTGCGTTAGACCGCTGCACCACTCGGGAGTCCTGCATAATTAAATAGGACTGTATCTGTAGAACAGAAAATTTATTTTTTCTTAACCTGTCGGTGCTGCTGCCAGTATATTTCTTAGGGAGTTGAGTTGAGAACAAAGAATACCAAGTATCTGTCTCTGAATGAATGAATAGCTGTATGAATGTTTTATTTCTTAAATTAAATCAACAATATGCATAACTGAAGGCCGAAGGAACTGAACGGTTATTGTGCTGTGTAACTTTGCCCTGCCTTAGAGGATGCAGGGCATAGTTTTTTTTACATCTCTCTTTGGACAGCTGGTGAGGGCCGGTGGGTTAGGCTTGTAGGCAGTCAGTCATTATAGGCGGTCAGTCCGTCACCACAGAGCTTTCACCTGTCCTTCATGTTTTCAGATCAGTGCAGAATCTGATGAAGGAGAGGAGAAAAGGAGAAGTCATGTTAGACTATTGAGATGCACCCCATGTCCAAGCCAACCTACATTGGAGCGTGAGGCGTGGTGGTACAGCAGACAGTTTGTGATTAAGATGTGTTTTCCCTGGTTGAAAGGGCCTTCATGGGACCCAGTCAGACATCCCCCCGGCTGGCTGTACATGTCTTGATGAGATGTGGCAGAGGCCCTATAACCCAGCTAATGTCCTTCTCTGCAGTACACAACAGTCTCATGGGGTATTCTTTCCATTTGAATATTGAGATGAAATATAGGTCATGATACTATGTTTACAGTACAGTTCTAACTCCTCCTCATCTCCTTAACTCTGGGCATATTGAGTGTGAGTTAATGCAAAGCCGTGTGGTTATAGTGAGAGCAGGGCAACTATCACATGGGTCATAAACTTCTCATTAACCTTGAGAATTAAGAAACCTTGATTTAATTATATGTATTTTTTTTAAATCATCACCATCACATCTCCTCAGACCCATCCACCTCTGGTAAAGATCAGTGTAGTGTGTTGAATGGATGTGTTAGCTAGCTTGGTTAAACCTACCTCATACCTCATTACCTGTTCAATTGTCATTTTAATTAATGATGCACATTGATTCTTTAAGAACTGTTATGCCTTTTAGTACAACTGCCACGGTATATAGTATCATAACCCAAGAATGAAAGCAATTTTCGTAGTTCCTAAAGTCTAGCAACCTTGCCAGAAGGCATGCCAACTAAGATAGCTAGACAAGCCTGAAATTGTTAATCAAATTGCTAGGTGGCTTGTATTGCAGAAAAATGTATTACTTTACATACATACCTCCTGCAAGTCCTGCCCATCACCGGCAGCTACAATCAAATCAAACGCTGTGTGTCACTCGACACTCCCTCCTCCTCCATGATACTCTCTGCAAGCATATCTTTGCTTCGTGATGTACCTTGGAAGGAACCACATACTAGGGAGAGTAGTTCCCCCCTCCGCAAAATACTGCTGACATCTTTTTATAAATAATTATGAGAAAACGTGGGCTTAAGTTCAGTTTAGTAGTTTAGTAATGAATTTATAAAAAGAAGAAGGACATCTGATGGGGCACGTGCCCTTGTGCCCCCAACGGGAATGACACCTCTGACAGATCAGCGTTGAGGCCTCCTGCACTTTTACATTCATGTTGTTGAACCTGAAATGTTGATTCATGTGTCCCTGTCAGAACTATATAAATTAAATAAAAGTAACAGACATGTTTTTGACATCTAACTATCCATTAGCCTTATTGGGAGCCAAAAATACGTTTTTAATTCCATATTTGGCAGCGGGGCCCTTGCCCATTCTCTTCCAGACCAATACTGAATTACATTTTTGAAGCCCAAACAGGGTGAAAGGTTTCACCGCCGCATTACGGAATTGGCGTCTGGAGACAAAGTAATTGTCCCACCCGGGTTCTAATAGAAATGGTATTGCTGTGATCAAGTTTGGACATTATGAAGGATGACAGGTAGGATTCATTCTATGATTAAATGTACATAATGGAATGGTGGGGGCAGTAACTAGGTCCAGGAAGAGATGCACTGACCTGCATACCTTATATTATTATATTGCTCTCACACTGGCCAGAGAGTTACAACAATACAACTGCTTAGCGCTCAGTCATTACACTTCCTGTCACGGTCATTAGTCAGATAGTCGGCTTGGTACACCGGGTTCAGTTCTTATTTCACCGGTCATTAGTCAGATAGTCGGCTTGGTACACCGGGTTCAGTTCTTATTTCACCGGTCATTAGTCAGATAGTCGGCTTGGTACACCGGGTTCAGTTCTTATTTCACCGGTCATTAGTCAGATAGTCGGCTTGGTACACCGGGTTCAGTTCTTATTTCACCGGTCATTAGTCAGATAGTCGGCTTGGTACACCGGGTTCAGTTCTTATTTCACCGGTCATTAGTCAGATAGTCGGCTTGGTACACCGGGTTCAGTTCTTATTTCATTAGTTACATTGAATATGTTCAACAATACAGAAATCTAGCTTCTTTTTGATTTTGCTAATGTATTGTATTTTTTTGTACCGTCTTTGATGCTGACGCTAGCGACGCTGGCTTACTTACTTACTAGTCTGTTTTGGGGATTCTTGGAAAATGTTCTGACACATTTGGCTGATCTCCCACTCCTCTGCAGTTGTCTTTGGTACTTTACTGTGTGTCTTCTAAATGTAGTGAGGTTTTAGACGGCTTTAGATGGAGTGAGGTTTTACATGTTCTGAGATGTGGTGGGGGTTTAAAAGGGCTTAGATTAAAGAAAATGAACAGAAGCAATTGAGACATTTTTACCTCTACAGGTTCCACATGCATCATATTATACATCAGTCTCTCCTACCACCCCACACTTCACAGATACAGTACACATATACATAGGAATCAGTGTGTAAAGTGATCACTAGTGACAGTACACATATACATAGGAATCAGTGTGTAAAGTGATCACTAGTGACAGTACACATATACATAGGAATCAGTGTGTAAAGTGATCACTAGTGACAGTACACATATACATAGGAATCAGTGCGTAAAGTGATCACTAGTGACAGTACACATATACGTAGGAATCAGTGCGTAAAGTGATCACTAGTGACAGTACACATATACATAGGAATCAGTGCGTAAAGTGATCACTAGTGACAGTACACATATACGTAGGAATCAGTGCGTAAAGTGATCACTAGTGACAGTACACATATACATAGGAATCAGTGTGTAAAGTGATCACTAGTGACAGTACACATATACATAGGAATCAGTGCGTAAAGTGATCACTAGTGACAGTACACATATACGTAGGAATCAGTGTGTAAAGTGATCACTAGTGACAGTACACATATACATAGGAATCAGTGTGTAAAGTGATCACTAGTGACAGTACACATATACATAGGAATCAGTGTGTAAAGTGATCACTAGTGACAGTACACATATACATAGGAATCAGTGCGTAAAGTGATCACTAGTGACAGTACACATATACGTAGGAATCAGTGCGTAAAGTGATCACTAGTGACAGTACACATATACATAGGAATCAGTGCGTAAAGTGATCACTAGTGACAGTACACATATACGTAGGAATCAGTGCGTAAAGTGATCACTAGTGACAGTACACATATACATAGGAATCAGTGTGTAAAGTGATCACTAGTGACAGTACACATATACATAGGAATCAGTGCGTAAAGTGATCACTAGTGACAGTACACATATACGTAGGAATCAGTGTGTAAAGTGATCACTAGTGACAGTACACATATACATAGGAATCAGTGTGTAAAGTGATCACTAGTGACAGTACACATATACATAGGAATCAGTGTGTAAAGTGATCACTAGTGACAGTACACATATACATAGGAATCAGTGCGTAAAGTGATCACTAGTGACAGTACACATATACGTAGGAATCAGTGCGTAAAGTGATCACTAGTGACAGTACACATATACATAGGAATCAGTGCGTAAAGTGATCACTAGTGACAGTACACATATACGTAGGAATCAGTGCGTAAAGTGATCACTAGTGACAGTACACATATACATAGGAATCAGTGTGTAAAGTGATCACTAGTGACAGTACACATATACATAGGAATCAGTGTGTAAAGTGATCACTAGTGACAGTACACAGCGTCTCACGGTCCTCCTTGTGGAACCAGATATCAGTTTAATCTTGTCAAATTGAAACATTATTCACTACGGCTATGTCCCTATAGACCCTGGTCAAAAGCAGTGCACTAAATAGGGAATAAGGAGCTATTTGGGTCCAGCCCTAGAGTCTGTTGAAGCAAATAACTGAGTGGAATGGCCTTTCCAGTATAACTAACTGTCTCGGCTCAACTCCTTAGTGGCTTCCTATTGGAGTCTACTGTGGATGACCTCATAGGTGACATTCCAAACCTCTCCTTATAAAATGGTACGTTTGGATGCTGATGGCTTGATATCCGTTAGTTATTCACGATAATTAATGCAAATGCCATGATGCCATAAGGCTATAATTACATACATTTCAAGTGTCAATGCTCATGTCATCCATTGACAAAAACAAATGATTTATGCAATGTCTGCGTTGCACACTGATTCACTGATTGTCAAGTGAATCAGGCTCTTTGAATGATGATCACATGAGGCATTTCGTATTGGCATGTATAATGGGAAGGCTTTTGATTTGATCTGTATGGTGTTTTGACTGTGACTGTTTGTATAGTACGGTGTATAAACTAGACCCTCTATCCTACCCCAAGACAAATGAACTGAAGTGGAAGTCACTGTTTCTCTCCGTTGATGCCCCTAGCAGACAGGCACTAATTTGTTCAACTGGTTCATTATCATTTATCATTATCATTTGTCTCCATGGGAAAGTGGTTGATTTGTCAGTAATGCCTCATTCTGCTGGGTTATGATAAGGGGAGTGGTGACCTCAATAGACAAGATGATGCTCAATGGGACGTTTCTGGTTCATACTACAAAGTAGAGGAAGACTGTTTTTGGTTATATAAAACATATTTGTTTTACACATTGAGGAAACTTATCAAAGATGATAAAAATATATGTATTGTTATTTTGTTTACAAAATCTAGTTTGCTCTTCATTTTCATTGTAACATTACGATGTAGCTTAAGTAAATGATTTAAATGACCCATTTTCAAAGCTTTCTGGGCAGTTCAATGTGCTACTTTCTCTAGGCCTGATTTACTCCAATTAAACCGACATGTAACAGATGCTTCCACAAGGCAATTATGTCCCTGAATATCGCAACCCAGGGGCGCATTTGCAAATATGTTTAGTTTAATTTTCCCTTAATTTCCCAAACACTTGGAGAGCCATGGAGCGAAGCCTCTGAGATTTCATTACATTTAATCCATGGTTATTAACACTTATGAAATGATGACATACTTTCATTGTGTAATTGGACATGAGGAGAACATAAGAAGAACCTAATTCTCAAAGCCTTTTTACACGAGGTCAAGGTCAAGTTCATTATGCCATTTGTAGGTATTAGAAAACATACATAGGACATGTCACATAGCAAGTCATGATACCGATATTAGCACTGACAGGTCATCATGTTCAAATCATCAATAAGTGACTTTGTTTCACAATCAATTTAACATGCTAATATTGGTACCGGGACTTGGATGGGATACGTGCCACAATTGTCGAAATTTTAGCATTGGAAACGGGGAAACTTAACCAAAGCCTGAGTTGCTGTCCAACCTTGTCCAGAGACATCTTACACACACACGTCATTTTGACATTTGGGTGAACTATCCCTTTAAGTGGTGGACACCTGCCCTCCGCTGGTCTTTCCCTGTCACTACCTCCTTGAGGAGTCACAGCACAGTCACAGTTTCTGTGTTAGGACTTACCCTGTATCCCCTCTCCTGGCTGTGGCACAGAGTGAGGGACTGGGGGACACTGGGTGGACAGAGGTCAGGGTACACGTCACCCAGAGTTCATCAGGCAGAGAGAGAGAGGTGTGATGTCACATAAGAACACCAATGGCTGCATTTTAATAGTATAACACGGCTTCCTCTCCTAGCCTCCTCCCTCCTTGTCTCCAGGTGAAATCAGTATGGAAGAAGCCTGCTGTAAGATTTGACGTATTGCCCTCAACAAAAATACATTTTAATATATACTATAGCGAGCTACGTATACAGTAGTGGTAATACCTTAGCTACAGTGCCTTGCGAAAGTATTCGGCCCCCTTGAACTTTGCGACCTTTTGCCACATTTCAGGCTTCAAACATAAAGATATAAAACTCTATTAACTTAAGGGGGCTGAATAATTTTGCACCGCCAATTTTTCAGTTTTTGATTTGTTAAAAAAGTTTGAAATATCCAATAAATGTTGTTCCACTTCATGATTGTGTCCCACTTGTTGTTGATTCTTCACAAAAAATACAGTTTTATATCTTTATGTTTGAAGCCTGAAATGTGGCAAAAGGTCGCAAAGTTCAAGGGGGCCGAATACTTTCGCAAGGCACTGTAAACCTTTACCGTAGGGACACATAGATGTCTCTATGTAAATATGCTGTTGTGATAGCTGTCCAATATTAGTTATTGTGACTACTACAGCAGCTGTTTCAAGCAGCATTGTCTATGTTCCCATAGACCTGCACAGATGAGATCCAACCATCTGTAATGGTGGAGGAGAAGGCGTTCTTCTGTAATGGTGCAGGTGAAGGCGTTCTTCTGTAATGGTGGAGGTGAAGGCATTCTTCTGTAATGGTGGAGGTGAAGGCGTTCTTCTGTAATGGTGCAGGTGACAGCGTTCTTCTGTAATGGTGGAGGTGAAGGCGTTCTTCTGTAATGGTGGAGGTGAAGGCGTTCTTCTGTAATGGTGGAGGTGAAGGCGTTCTTCTGTAATGGTGCAGGTGACAGCGTTCTTCTGTAATGGTGGAGGTGAAGGCGTTCTTCTGTAATGGTGGAGGTGAAGGCGTTCTTCTGTAATGGTGGAGGTGAAGGCGTTCTTCTGTAATGGTGGAGGTGAAGGCGTTCTTATGTAATGGTGGAGGTAAAGGTGTTCTTCTGTAATGGTGGAGGTGAGGATGTTCTTCTGTAATGGTGGAGGTGAAGGCGGTCTTCTGTAATGGTGCAGGTGAAGGCGTTCTTCTGTAATGGTGGAGGTGAAGGCGTTCTTCTGTTATGGTGGAGGTGAAGGCGTTCTTCTGTAATGGTGGAGGTGAAGGCGTTCTTCTGTAAAGGTGCAGGTTCTTCTGTAATGGTGGAGGTGAAGGCGTTCTTCTGTAATGGTGCAGGTGACAGCGTTCTTCTGTAATGGTGGAGGTGAAGGCGTTCTTCTGTAATGGTGGAGGTGAAGGCGTTCTTCTGTAATGGTGGAGGTGAAGGCGTTCTTCTGTAATGGTGGAGGTGAGGATGTTCTTCTGTAATGGTGGAGGTGAAGGCGTTCTTCTGTAATGGTGCAGGTGAAGGCGTTCGTCTGTAATGGTGGAGGTGAGGATGTTCTTCTATAATGGTGGAGGTGAAGGCGTTCTTCTGTAATGGTGGAGGTGAAGGCGTTCGTCTGTAATGGTGGAAGTGAGGATGTTCTTCTATAATGGTGGCACTTTACAGTCTTTTCAAACACAAAAGAAATCACAGCGTCCGTGTCTTTTTTTTTTACACACCACACGCAAACACACACGCACGCACGCACACACACACACACACACACACACACACACACACACACACACACACACACACACACACACACACACACACACACACACACACACACACACACACACACAATGACCTTTAAGCTCTCGCTGGGCCTTAGAGGACACGCTCTAATATTATCCCCCTTTCTCCCATCTTCTGTCAATTCTCTCTCCAACTCCGCAACCTTGTTATGTCACAGAGGACGTCCTATGTAATATTCTCTCATCTCTCCTTCCCTTCCATCTCTCTCCTCTTTACCTCTGTCCCTTTATTAGCCATGTTGGCTGGCTGTCACATCTCAAGGTCAAAGCCAATGAGCTGAGAGGGAGAGAGGGCAAGAAAGCGAGAGAGGGAGAGAGAAAGAGAGGGAGAGAGAAAGAGAGGGAGAGAGAAAGAGAGGGAGAGAGAAGGGTGAGCCGGCGGGCAAAATCAAACAAGAAAATGAAGAGATTGGCATGAACTGAACAGGTTTTCTTTGTGTGTTTGCTTCTCTCACAGTTGTGTATATAATTTCTCTTGCAACCACAGGTGAAAGAGAAGCTATGCAGTATGCCTTTATGTACAATATTATTGTATCAGATAGAGACTGTGGCCATGTCCCAAATCTGCCTTGCCTACCGCTTACTAAAACTGCATACTGTGTACTAATACTGCATACTATCGTACTGTTTAGTCAAAACAAATGCAGTAAGCAACAAATATCAGCATACTAGGCTCCTCCTACTAAGAATGTGCAATTGTGGTGATTCCTGCCATTGGTTCATTTTGGTACAGCACCTCCCGTCAGCTGATTATCAGCTGTTGTCAAACAGATGTGGGTCTCGAAACACAAGAGAATTCTACTACATTAAAAGTCTAAATAAGTATGACATCCTGACATTTAAAGCATACTATTTCACATACTATAAAATCCTACTATTTAGAAAGCAAGTACGGGTATTCGTACATGGCCTACGTCTGTCCTTCTCTAACTGGTTCCCCCAGCCCGCCTTATCATCTCAGATTGACAGCAGCTCATTTCACAGAGCGTTCTCGTGCTTTGTCAACTTGTCACAGCAAAACAGCTTTCACACATAATGCCTAAAGGTTCATCTGTATTACAAACTCACGCTCACTCACACACATTTACATTTACATTTAAGTCATTTAGCAGACGCTCTTATCCAGAGCGACTTACACACACAGCTTACTTACTTTCTCGTTTTCTTCTTATTTCTGATGTTTTTGTTCTGCTTTACTTTTTAAATGTATTTTCTGTAGTTCTACTGAGTTGTTGGGAAAAAGAGCAAGAAATTCACAGCACTCGAGCACATGACAATGAACACTAGAAACACCCTGGTCATTCAGATCATAAATGTAAATTGTAGACATTTTAAATGCATGGCTCAGCTGGTGGAGCATAGTGCTTGCTATGTCAGTGTTGTGGGTTTGATTTTCGCTAGGGCCCCCCATGTGTAAATGTATCCACCCACTGCTGTTAGTCACTTTGGATGAAACAGTCTCCTATTGAGATTTTTGAGAATTCTGTTTTTGTTTTTAATATATAGAACAGCTGATAATAGTTGAGATGAT
The DNA here is from genome assembly GCF_034236695.1 of Oncorhynchus nerka. Classification (NCBI taxonomy): domain Eukaryota; kingdom Metazoa; phylum Chordata; class Actinopteri; order Salmoniformes; family Salmonidae; genus Oncorhynchus; species Oncorhynchus nerka. Next base: position 17,888,967 of record NC_088405.1, read on the forward strand.
AAATAATCCTGTTTTGCAATATGATGATGAATAGTTTTTTGGGGGATTTGAGATGCAGTGCCTTCAGAAAGTATTCACACCCCACAGACTTTTTCCACATTTTGTTGTTGTTAAATAGGATTACATGTATATGTTTTGTCACTGGACTACACACAATACCCCAGCATTTTTACTCATTCAAAATGAAAAGCTGATATATCTTTAGTCAATATGTGTTCAACACGTTTGTTATGGCAAGCCTATAGAGAATTACCCAGAAAGACAGCTGTAATCACTGACAAATGTTTTTCCAACGTGTATTGACTCAAGGGTGTGAGTACTTATGTAAATTAGATATTTCTGTATTTGATTTTCAATAAATGTGCAAAAAAAAATAATAATATTTGTCTTTGTGGGCTATTTGTGTGTGAATTGGGTGAAGAAAAAAATAGTAATCCATTTTGAATTCAGGCTGTAACACAACAAAATATGGAATAAGTCACGGGGTATGAATACTTTCTGAAGGCATTGTAAATTGTATTGGAGGTCCTAATGCTGGTTATTGCCGATCAGAATTATTAGAGAACAATCTCCAACACTACGCAACAATTAGTAATTGGATTTATATCCACACAGATTATTATATATAGTATACTAACATTGCAGACTATAATTGGAACGTGATTAAAACTGTTGAACACCAAATTAAGCCAAGAGGGCTCTGGTGGGGGTTTGGGTGTGTGTTTGGGTGATGTGTAGTTGGGGATGGGTGTGTGTGTTGTTTAATCCCTAGGGTTGGCAGTTGTAGCACCCATCCTGATTTGAGACTTGACCCTGTTTACTAAACAAGTGATACGGATGGATTCTCCGGAATGCTGGGGGAGACTCAATCTGTGGAATTTTGCCATTGTTACAGAACCTCTCAGATGTTTACACACACGCACGCGTGCACATACACACACACACTCTTGTCTGTTTTCCTCCTGACTTCTCCTCTCATACAGTGCATTTGTAAAGTATTCAGACCCCTTCCCCTTTTCCACATTTTGTTACGTTACAGCCTTATACTAAAATGTATTAAATCATTCCCCCCTCATCAATCTACACAATACCCCATAATGACAAAGCGAAAACAGGGTTTAAGACATTTTTACAATTCAGTTTTTAAAAATCAAATCAAATTTATTTATATAGCCCTTCTTACATCAGCTGATATATCAAAGTGCTGTACAGAAACCCAGCCTAAAACTCCAAACAGCAAACAATGCAGGTGTAGTAGCACGGTGGCTAGGAAAAACTCCCTAGAAAGGCCAAAACTTAGGAAGAAACCTAGAGGGGAACCAGGCTATGAGGGGTGGCCAGTCCTCTTCTGGCTGTGCTGGGTGAAGATTATAACAGAACATGGCCAAGATGTTCAAATGTTCATAAATGACCAGCATGGTCAAATAATAGGTCTGGGACAGGTAGCACGTCCGGTGAAAAGGTCAGGGTTCTATAGCCGCAGGCAGAACAGTTGAAACTGGAGCAGCAGCACGGCCAGGTGGACTGGGGACAGCAAGGAGTCATCATGCCAGGTAGTCCTGAGGCATGGCCCTAGGGCTCAGGTCCTCTGAGAAAGAGAGAATTAGAGAGAGCATACTTAAATTCACACAGGACAGAAGTACTCCAGATATAACAGACTGACCCTAGCCCCTCGACACATAAACTACTGCAGAAATTAAACACAGAAATATTTTACGTAAGTATTCACACCCTTTGCTATGAATCTCGAAATTGAGCTCAGGTGCATCCTGTTTCCATTGATCATCCTTGAGATGTTTCTACAATTTGAGTGGAGTTCACTTGTGGTAAATTCAACAGACCTTGAGGCTATAATCGCTGCTTCAACAAAGTACTGAGTAAAGAGTCTGAATACTTACATAAATGTGATATTTCAGTTTTTAATTTGTAATACATTTCCAAATATTTCAAAAATGTGGGAAAATTAGTTGTCTAGACTCAGTGTTTGTCCATCAGACACATCCTGCCACGCTCTGACTGGCTGACTGGCAGGAAGAGAGACAGGAAGTCATTGGAAACTGGTTCCAAATCGCCCATGGCATCATGACTCATATCAGTGACAGCTGTGTTCTGGGTTTGGCGGATGCCAGGAGAACACTACCTGCCCCAATGCTTAGTGCCAACTGTAAAGTTTGGTGGAGGAGGAATAATGGTCTGGGGCTGTTTTTCATGGTTTGGGCTCCTTAGTTCCAGTGAAAGGAAATCTTAACGCTACAGCATACAATGACATTCTAGATGATTCTGTGCTTCCAACTTTGTGGCAACAGTTTGGGGAAGGCCCTTTCCTGTTTCAGCATGACAATGCCCCTGTGCAGAAAGCGAGGTCCATACAGAAATTGTTTGTCAAGATTGGTGTAGACTTGACTGGCCTGCACGGAGCCCTGACCTAAACCCAATCGAACACCTTTGGGATGAATTGGAACGCAGACTGCAAGCCAGGCCTAATCGCCCAACATCAGTGCCCAACCTCACTAATGCTCTTGTGCCTGAATGGAAGCAAGTCCCCGCGGCAATGTTCCAACATCTAGTGGAAAGTCTTCCCAGAAGAGTGGAGTCTGTTAAAGAAGCAAAGGTGGGACCAACTCCATATTACTGCCCATGATTTTGGAATGAGATGTTCAGCACGTGTCCACATTTTTGGTCATGTTGTGTATTTCTTAGGTAAGCACTTTTTTTAGGTTCAGGAGACACTAACTAACATTATGTTTTCTCTTTGAATAGAGTTTTCTCTCATCCCTTTTCCAGCCTGCAGGATGTTTGTAGTTCTAGTCTTTGATGCCGACCTCTCTAACTCTTCTACTAAAAAAATGTTAATTCTGTGATTTAGCCACAAAACGTCTAGCTATGCCTTTTTAGCTTTAGGTTATTCAAGAACATGAATACCCCGATTTTAGATGGAGCTATTTAACTTTTCACACCAGTAGGCTTTTTATTTAATGATGAGGCTAAATCAAAGCTTCCTGTCCGCTTTCCTCCATGCAGACAGTATTACTGTTATGTAGCGGGATGGGAGTGCCGCACTAGGAGGAACGTGGCTGTGTTGTGTGTTGTCACTGGGCTTCCCTCCAGAAGCTAGTCTAGCGCCACTGTGTCATTGGGTTTTGTTTGAAATGGAGAAGAGCCGAGGCGAGCATAGACCCCGTTAGACTGAATGCTGTGAAAATATTCACAGACATACCGACGGAGGAGGGAGAGTTTTAGGGATGAATACATTTGGAATTGTAAGAGTCCATACACCTTACAACTTGACTGTGTATAACAAAGTTATTTCAGATTCCAGTTTGTGTTTTTGAGTCTTCAGCCTACCTGTGTTGGTATGTAGTAGGTCAGTCTGTTTGGAGCTTTGAACTGAACTGATTAGTCTACTCGTCACCTTTTTGATTCCCCAGCCAGCCTGTCAACCTGCATACTCACCCTGAACACAAAGCCATTATTTTATACGTCAACGAAGTTAGTCATGAGCATCCCAAGTCTAAACTAATTCCCTGTTAGTCTGTGAGAGTCTGGGTAAAACTCACAGCAACTTGGTTGTAGCCTGGAATCTGGAATCCAAACTGAATATTTATCTGTGAAATAGAGGAATATTTTGTGTGGATTCCAGGTTAGCTCTGTTGTGCTTCAAATCAAATATCCTGCGTTTATTTTATTGGGTAGGGCCGCCATATTGGATTGTTGTATTAACAGTTGAAATCCTTAGCGTTTTATTTGTGGTCTATTTGAAGAGTAAGCTACTGTGCTTTAGTGAGCCTGGTTTGCTGCTCTGCGGCTGTGGGTGTTCATACCGTACGTGAGTAAATGAATGTGGGTCAAGCAGTCAGCAAACCAGTGAAGGGTTGTGTGTATGTATTTGTGTATATGAGTTTTCGAGTGTCTGTTTTAGTGTTTGTGTCTGTTTTTTAAAGTTTTTGTGTGTGTTTATGAGTGTGTCGTGAGAGCTGATCCATTGAGTAGTGTCCACCCCCTCTAACTAGAGTGGGTGAAAACATGCTTTGGTGATGACGTTTCACTTTCTTATGTTATAAAATACATTTGACCAAGACAAATATGATTCTTAATGTTCTGAATCGTTCAGAGGGGTCGTTCTCTGACATCATTAATATTATATCCTAGAAGTCATATTTCATAACCTAATACATCTGATAAAAAGCACTGAGGTCTGTTGACAGAGTGGTGCAGCTTTATCGCCAAAACTGTTAAGGATTTTACATTTGTGGTCGTCATCTTCCAAGTTGTTTCCGCAGGTCGCAAATAGCTAAATTAGCATGACACAAGCTGAAATAAATGTAAAAGGCTTTCAAAATAAAATTCTCAGTGCTCCGTTGACATTTCACAGAGATTTGATTGTTTTTGTGAGATGTCTTCGAAAAATAACAGGAACTAAGCATTTATATTAATATAAACATAATATAATTAAATATGAAAATACTACATGTCATGTCTCAAAGTTGATATCTATCTCACCTCTATATTGTTTTATGTCCACCGAATTTGAGACGAAAAATGACAAGTTCAATGGTAAGCCTGTACATAGGGTTCAATGGTGAGCCTGTACATAGGGTTCAATGGTGAGCCTGTACATAGGGTTCAATGGTGAGCCTGTACATAGGGTTCAATGGTGAGCCTGTACATAGGGTTCAATGGTGAGCCTGTACATAGGGTTCAATGGTGAGCCTGTACATAGGGTTCAATGGTGAGCCTGTACATAGGGTACAATGGTATGCCTGTACATAGGGTTCAATGGTAAGCCTGTACATAGGGTTCAATGGTGAGCCTGTCCATAGGGTTCAATGGTGAGCCTGTACATAGGGTTCAATGGTAAGCCTGTACATAGGGTCCAATGTTAAGGTTGTCCATAGGCTTCAATGGTAAGCCTGTCCATAGGGTTAAATGGTAAGCCTGTCCATAGGGTTCAATGGTAAGCCTGTCCATAGGCTTCAATGGTAGGCCTGTCCATAGGGTTCAATGGTAAGCCTGTCCAAAGGGTTCAATGGTAAACCTGTCCGTAGGGTCCAATGGTAGGCCTGTCCGTAGGGTTGAATGGTAAGCCTGTCCGTAGGGTTCAATGGTAAGCCTGTCCGTTTAATTGAATGGTAAGCCTATCCGTTTAGTTCAATGGTAAGCCTGTCTGTAGGATTCAATGGTAAGCCTGTCCGTAGGGTTCAATGGTAGGCCTGTCCGTAGGGTTGAATGGTAAGCCTGTCCGTAGGGTTCAATGGTAAGCCTGTCCGTTTAATTGAATGGTAAGCCTGTCCGTAGGGTTCAATGGTAAGCCTGTCCGTTTAATTTAATGGTAAGCCTGTCTGTAGGATTCAATGGTAAGCCTGTCCGTAGGGTTCAATGGTAAGCCTATCCGTTTAGTTCAATGGTAAGCCTGTCTGTAGGATTCAATGGTAAGCCTGTCCGTAGGGTTCAATGGTAAGCCTGTCCATAGGGTTCAATGGTAAGCCTGTACATAGGCTTCAATGGTAATATGGAGTTGGTCCCCCCCTCCAATCTTCTGGGATGGCTTTCCACTAGATGTTGGAACATTGCTGCGGGGACTTACTTCCATTCAGCCATGAGCATTAGTGAGGTCGGGCACTGATGTTGGCCTATTAGGCCTGGCTCGCAGTCGGTGTTCCAATTCATCCCAAAGGTGTTTGATGGGGTTGAGGTCAGAGCTCTGTGCAGGCCGGTCAAGTTCTTCCACACCAATCTCGGCAAATCATTTCTGTATGGACCTCGCTTTGAGCACAGGGGCATTGTCATGCTGAAACAGGAAAGGGCCTCCCCCAAACTGTTGCCACAAAGTTGGAAGCACAGAATTGTCTAGAATGTCATTCTATGCTGTAGTGTTAAGATTTCCCTTCACTGGAACTAAGGGGCCTAGCCCAAACCATGAAAAACATCCCCAGATAATTATTCATCCTCCATCAAACTTTACAGTTGGCACTATGCATTCGGACAGGTAGCTTTCTCCTGGCATCTGCCAAACCCAGATTTGTCCATCGGACTGCCAGATGGTGAAGCGTGATTCATCACTCCAGAGAACGCATTTCCACTGCTCCAGTCCAATGGTGGCGAGCTTTACACCACTCCAGCCGACGCTTGGCATTACGTATGGTGATCTTAGACTTGTGTGCGGCTGCTTGGCCATGGAAACCCATTTCATGAAGCTTCTGACGAACAGTTATTGTGCTGACGTTGCTTCCAGAGGCAGTTTGGAACTCGGTAGTGTGTGTTGCAACCAAGGACAGACAATTTCTTTGCGCTACGTGCTTCAGCACTCGTCAGTCCTGTTCTGTGAGCTTGTGTGGCCGACCACTTCGCGAGTAGACGTTTCCACTTCACAATAACAGCACTTACAGTTGACTGGGGCAGCTTTAGCAGGGAAGAAATTTGACCAACTGACTTGTTGGAAAGGTGGCATCCTATGACGGTGCCACGTTGAAAGTCACTGAGTTCTTCTGTAAGACCATTCTACTGACAATGTTTGTCTATGGAGATTGCATTGCTGTGTGCTCGATTTATACACCTGTCTACAACGGATGTGGCTGAAATAGCACAATCCACTCATTTGAAGGGGTGTCTACATAGTTTTGTATGTATAGTGTATTAACTCTCAAAACAAGCATTCATTTACCTTATAGATTACTATTATAATGTAATATTGTATGACTACTGTCAACTACATTTCCCAGAGTCACTTGCTGTGCTGGCCCCAGCTTGTCAGGCCTACAGCTGTGTTTCTGTCTGTAGTCTGTCGATGCTGGGGATGCCCCCACATTGTTGCCATTTGCTGTAGGTTTCCCCTGTCTGTTGGAATCACAGTCATGACTTACAGTGGCGCTCAGGTCTTTGAAATGTGTGGGTTTGAGGTCAACGGCTAACCCTCGTTATCTGAAGCAGTGCCCACACAGACATGCACATGCGTGCGCACAAACACATATGACGGCTAGCACTTGTTAGTGTTAGCGACAGCCACGTAGCATTCACAGCTGAGTAACTGGGTCAGTTGAAGATGAGGACTCTTATCTCAGACCTCATCTGTGGATGCTCACCGCTCACTGGAAAGCTGTTGAGCATCCATCCTGCTCAGGCTACCCCCCGTTCTCTCTCTCTTTCCTCACAGACGAGAAGGACAAAGATTAGCATCAAGGAAATGTGGATTTGTTTATGTCTGTGTCTGTGCTGCCTGCGCGTGTGTGTTCCACTTACTGTATGTACTTGCATTCTGTGTTCATACAGTAGGACTGCCTCTGTCATAAGAGACTCCGATAAGGATAGAATCTCCACATCTAGGCTACGCTTCCATCCCTCTCAAGTCCTGTTGGTCTATTGGTCATTTTCAGCTGTCCTACTGATGTGAAGACCTGGGTTGTTCCCCGTGTGAAGAGAGAGAGTGTGTGTGTGTGTGTGTGTGGCTCCAACCTGCATGCCCTGGATGTCCACTGTACCCATAGAAAATCCACTCATTACAAACGAACTATGCCCTCTTGTGGGGGAAGTCCTATACAGTATCCTGACATCCAAGGTTAACATATGTTTTCTGTTTTGAATGATTTCTCTTCATTTGATATATTGACAGTGGATGTGTGATGTTGAGAGTATGATGGAGAGTCCAGTCAATCATAGCCAGGACATAAACAGAAACAGATGCTGGACTATTTAGTTGTGGGAATCAGATCAGCTGATGCATTCCACTCCACCAATGATCTTCCCAACGGCATAGATATCAGCCTTCTAGATGACAGTCTTATCACAGTAAAGAGATCTGGATGTTGTCAGTGTGGCTGGCATTGAACCTAGCTTCCTTTCTCCTTTGTGTGTCACTCAGGTCAGGCACTTCTGGGCTACACTAGCTAGCGCTATGCTACAATAACCTGTGTCACTCAGGTCATACTGCAGGGCTACACTAGCTAGCGCTATGCTACAATAACCTGTGTCACTCAGGTCATACTGCAGGGCTACACTAGCTAGCGCTATGCTACAATAACCTGCATCACTCAGGTCATACTTTTAAAAATCTTTATTTAACTAGGCAAGTCAGTTAAGAACACATTCTTATTTTCAATGACGGCCTAGGAACAGTGGGTTAACAACCTTGTTCAGGGGCAGAACAACAGATTTTTACCTTGTCAGCTTGGGGATTCGATCCTGCAACCTTTCGGTTACTCGTCCAACGTTCTAACCAGTAGGCTACCTGCCACCCCACTGCAGGGCTACACAAGCTAGTGCTATGCTAAAATAACCTGCATCACTCAGGTCATACTGCAGGGGTACACTAGCTAGTGCTATGCTAAAATAACCTGCATCACTCAGGTCATACTGCAGGGGTACACTAGCTAGTGCTATGCTAAAATAACCTGCATCACTCAGGTCATACTGCAGGGCTACACTAGCTAGTGCTATGCTAAAATAACCTGCATCACTCAGGTCATACTGCAGGGCTACACTAGCTAGTGCTATGCTAAAATAACCTGCATCACTCAGGTCATACTGCAGGGCTACACTAGCTAGTGCTATGCTAAAATAACCTGCATCACTCAGGTCATACTGCAGGGCTACACTAGCTAGTGCTATGCTAAAATAACCTGCATCACTCAGGTCATACTGCAGGGCTACACTAGCTAGTGCTATGCTAAAATAAACTGCATCACTCAGGTCATACTGCAGGGCTACACTAGCTAGTGCTATGCTAAAATAAACTGCATCACTCAGGTCATACTGCAGGGCTACAAATTAAATTACATTGGTCGTAAGCACATATTTAGTAGATGTTATTGTGGGTGTAGGGTAAGGCTTGTGTTTCAACATTGCAGTACAGGCTGGCGTTATGCTTTGCTATCGTTATCGCTAGCCTCAACCAGACCCACACTCTGGAACCCACCATCTCCCACACAGAGACACCATTAAAAATACATGGGGTGTTTTTTTATTAGCATGGCAACGATAAGTCGCCCATTAATTATAATGAATGCTACAATCGTGGAGGACAGAGGATGTTTATTGTGTTCTGGCTGAATAGGAAGAAAGAGTAAACAATAGTATATCTTTCTCAGTCGTGTGTTTTAACGTGTTCAGTCGTGTGTTTTAACGTGTTCAGTCGCGTGTTTTAACGTGTTCAGTCGTGTGTTTTAACGTGTTCAGTCGTGTGTTTTAATGTGTTCAGTCGTGTGTTTTAACGTGTTCAGTCGTGTGTTTTAATGTGTTCAGTCGTGTGTTTTAACGTGTTCAGTCGTGTGTTTTAATGTGTTCAGTCGTGTGTTTTAATATTACGTGTTCAGTCGTGTGTTTTAATGCGTTGTTTTCACGAGTTTATCCATCTGAGAGCTGGTCTCTGTGTGAACACGAAGTTTATCCATCTGAGAGAGCTGGCCTCTGTGTGAACACGAAGTTTATCCATCTGAGAGCTGGTCTCTGTGTGAACACGAGGTTTATCCATCTGAGAGCTGGTCTCTGTGTGAACACGAGGTTTATCCATCTGAGAGCTGGTCTCTGTGTGAACACGAGGTTTATCCATCTGAGAGCTGGTCTCTGTGTGAACACGAAGTTTATCCATCTGAGAGCTGGTCTCTGTGTGAGGTTTATCCATCTGAGAGCTGGTCTCTGTGTGAACACAAGGTTTATCCATCTGAGAGCTGGTCTCTGTGTGAACACGAGGTTTATCCATCTGAGAGCTGGTCTCTGTGTGAACACGAGGTTTATCCATCTGAGAGCTGGTCTCTGTGTGAACACGAGGTTTATCCATTTGAGAGCTGGTCTCTGTGTGAACACGAGGTTTATCCATCTGAGAGCTGGTCTCTGTGTGAACACGAAGTTTATCCATCTGAGAGCTGGTCTCTGTGTGAACACGAGGTTTATACATCTGAGAGCTGGTCTCTGTGTGAACACGAGGTTTATCCATCTGAGAGCTGGTCTCTGTGTGAACACGAGGTTTATCCATCTGAGAGCTGGTCTCTGTGTGAACACGAGGTTTATACATCTGAGCTGGTCTCTGTGTGAACACGAGGTTTATCCATCTGAGAGCTGGTCTCTGTGTGAACACGAGGTTTATCTATCTGAGAGCTGGTCTCTGTGTGAACACAAGGTTTATACATCTGAGAGCAGGTCTCTGTGTGAACACAAGGTTTATCCATCTGAGCTGGTCTCTGTGTGAACACGAGGTTTATACATCTGAGAGCTGGTCTCTGTGGGAACACAAGGTTTATACATCTGAGCTGGTCTCTGTGTGAACACGAGGTTTATACATCTGAGAGCTGGTCTCTGTGTGAACACGAGGTTTATCCATCTGAGAGCTGGTCTCTGTGTGAACACGAGGTTTATCCATCTGAGAGCTGGTCTCTGTGTGAACACAAGGTTTATCCATCTGAGAGCTGGTCTCTGTGTGAACACGAGGTTTATCCATCTGAGCTGGTCTCTGTGTGAACACGAGGTTTATCCATCTGAGAGCTGGTCTCTGTGTGAACACGAGGTTTATCCATCTGAGAGCTGGTCTCTGTGTGAACACGAGGTTTATCCATCTGAGAGCTGGTCTCTGTGTGAACACGAGGTTTATACATCTGAGAGCTGGTCTCTGTGTGAACACGAAGTTTATCCATCTGAGAGCTGGTCTCTGTGTGAACACGAGGTTTATACATCTGAGAGCTGGTCTCTGTGTGAACACGAGGTTTATCCATCTGAGAGCTGGTCTCTGTGTGAACACGAGGTTTATCCATCTGAGAGCTGGTCTCTGTGTGAACACGAGGTTTATACATCTGAGCTGGTCTCTGTGTGAACACGAGGTTTATCCATCTGAGAGCTGGTCTCTGTGTGAACACGAGGTTTATCTATCTGAGAGCTGGTCTCTGTGTGAACACAAGGTTTATACATCTGAGAGCTGGTCTCTGTGTGAACACAAGGTTTATCCATCTGAGCTGGTCTCTGTGTGAACACGAGGTTTATACATCTGAGAGCTGGTCTCTGTGGGAACACAAGGTTTATACATCTGAGAGCTGGTCTCTGTGTGAACACGAGGTTTATCCATCTGAGAGCTGGTCTCTGTGTGAACACGAGGTTTATCCATCTGAGAGCTGGTCTCTGTGTGAACACGAGGTTTATACATCTGAGCTGGTCTCTGTGTGAACACAAGGTTTATCCATCTGAGAGCTGGTCTCTGTGTGAACACGAGGTTTATCTATCTGAGAGCTGGTCTCTGTGTGAACACGAGGTTTATCCATCTGAGAGCTGGTCTCTGTGTGAACACGAGGTTTATCCATCTGAGAGCTGGTCTCTGTGTGAACACGAAGTTTATCCATCTGAGAGCTGGTCTCTGTGTGAACACGAGGTTTATCCATCTGAGAGCTGGTCTCTGTGTGAACACAAGGTTTATCCATCTGAGAGCTGGTCTCTGTGTGAACACGAGGTTTATCCATCTGAGAGCTGGTCTCTGTGTGAACACGAGGTTTATCCATCTGAGAGCTGGTCTCTGTGTGAACACGAGGTTTATCCATTTGAGAGCTGGTCTCTGTGTGAACACGAGGTTTATCCATCTGAGAGCTGGTCTCTGTGTGAACACGAAGTTTATCCATCTGAGAGCTGGTCTCTGTGTGAACACGAGGTTTATACATCTGAGAGCTGGTCTCTGTGTGAACACGAGGTTTATCCATCTGAGAGCTGGTCTCTGTGTGAACACGAGGTTTATCCATCTGAGAGCTGGTCTCTGTGTGAACACGAGGTTTATACATCTGAGCTGGTCTCTGTGTGAACACGAGGTTTATCCATCTGAGAGCTGGTCTCTGTGTGAACACGAGGTTTATCTATCTGAGAGCTGGTCTCTGTGTGAACACAAGGTTTATACATCTGAGAGCTGGTCTCTGTGTGAACACAAGGTTTATCCATCTGAGCTGGTCTCTGTGTGAACACGAGGTTTATACATCTGAGAGCTGGTCTCTGTGGGAACACAAGGTTTATACATCTGAGCTGGTCTCTGTGTGAACACGAGGTTTATACATCTGAGAGCTGGTCTCTGTGTGAACACGAGGTTTATCCATCTGAGAGCTGGTCTCTGTGTGAACACGAGGTTTATCCATCTGAGAGCTGGTCTCTGTGTGAACACAAGGTTTATCCATCTGAGAGCTGGTCTCTGTGTGAACACGAGGTTTATCCATCTGAGCTGGTCTCTGTGTGAACACGAGGTTTATCCATCTGAGAGCTGGTCTCTGTGTGAACACGAGGTTTATCCATCTGAGAGCTGGTCTCTGTGTGAACACGAGGTTTATCCATCTGAGAGCTGGTCTCTGTGTGAACACGAGGTTTATACATCTGAGAGCTGGTCTCTGTGTGAACACGAAGTTTATCCATCTGAGAGCTGGTCTCTGTGTGAACACGAGGTTTATACATCTGAGAGCTGGTCTCTGTGTGAACACGAGGTTTATCCATCTGAGAGCTGGTCTCTGTGTGAACACGAGGTTTATCCATCTGAGAGCTGGTCTCTGTGTGAACACGAGGTTTATACATCTGAGCTGGTCTCTGTGTGAACACGAGGTTTATCCATCTGAGAGCTGGTCTCTGTGTGAACACGAGGTTTATCTATCTGAGAGCTGGTCTCTGTGTGAACACAAGGTTTATACATCTGAGAGCTGGTCTCTGTGTGAACACAAGGTTTATCCATCTGAGCTGGTCTCTGTGTGAACACGAGGTTTATACATCTGAGAGCTGGTCTCTGTGGGAACACAAGGTTTATACATCTGAGAGCTGGTCTCTGTGTGAACACGAGGTTTATCCATCTGAGAGCTGGTCTCTGTGTGAACACGAGGTTTATCCATCTGAGAGCTGGTCTCTGTGTGAACACGAGGTTTATACATCTGAGCTGGTCTCTGTGTGAACACGAGGTTTATCCATCTGAGAGCTGGTCTCTGTGTGAACACGAGGTTTATCTATCTGAGAGCTGGTCTCTGTGTGAACACAAGGTTTATACATCTGAGAGCTGGTCTCTGTGTGAACACAAGGTTTATCCATCTGAGCTGGTCTCTGTGTGAACACGAGGTTTATACATCTGAGAGCTGGTCTCTGTGGGAACACAAGGTTTATACATCTGAGAGCTGGTCTCTGTGGGAACACAAGGTTTATACATCTGAGAGCTGGTCTCTGTGTGAACACGAGGTTTATCCATCTGAGAGCTGGTCTCTGTGTGAACACGAGGTTTATCCATCTGAGAGCTGGTCTCTGTGTGAACACGAGGTTTATACATCTGAGCTGGTCTCTGTGTGAACACGAGGTTTATCCATCTGAGAGCTGGTCTCTGTGTGAACACGAGGTTTATCTATCTGAGAGCTGGTCTCTGTGTGAACACAAGGTTTATACATCTGAGAGCTGGTCTCTGTGTGAACACAAGGTTTATCCATCTGAGCTGGTCTCTGTGTGAACACGAGGTTTATACATCTGAGAGCTGGTCTCTGTGGGAACACAAGGTTTATACATCTGAGCTGGTCTCTGTGTGAACACGAGGTTTATCCATCTGAGAGCTGGTCTCTGTGTGAACACGAGGTTTATCCATTTGAGAGCTGGTCTCTGTGTGAACACGAGGTTTATCCATCTGAGAGCTGGTCTCTGTGTGAACACGAGGTTTATACATCTGAGAGCTGGTCTCTGTGTGAACACGAGGTTTATCCATCTGAGAGCTGGTCTCTGTGTGAAAAGCATGGGCAATTCCACTGTAACGTATTGACACTGAGACTGCCAAACAAAAACCATCGATTTCAGAGTTTAATCAACCAACTATATGCACAGTGACTACTTGTATCTGCACAGTTCTTCCTGTAAATCTGTTATAGTAAATTGTTCTATGTAATTTGTTAAAAGTAGTCCTTGTGAATAGAGTTGTATGGTTTGTTTTACTTTTAAGTGTAAATTCATTATCGTGGATAGATAGATAGTTAGATATGAATGATTACTTCTAGAGTTACGTTCTCCTTATATTACCCCTTCTGTCTTCACAATAAAACTCAGCACATTGTGATGGGATGTTTCTGGGGATACGGTGTGCGTGTGTGCCTGCGTGTAATAGCATCCAGTACAATACAACCAATGACTTTGTATTATGTAAGGCTGTCTGTCACAGTAGCCTTCCCCTCAATACTACATGCAGTCACCCTTCAAGACTTACAGGTTTACAGATGTTTAGTGTGTTCCCATACCCTTTTCAATCTCTTATGTATACAACTGTACTTACAGTTGCTATTCACTATCCACTGTTCATTATTCAGGATGTGACCATCGGGTTCTTGGTCACCTTCCTGACCAAAGCCCTTCTCCCCCGATTGCTCAGTTTGTCCGGGCAACCAGCTCTAGGAAGAGTCTTGGTGGTTCCAAACTTCTTCCATTTAAGAATGATGGAGGTCACTGTGTTCTTGGGGACCTTCAATGCTGCAGAAATGTTTTGGTACCCTTCCCCAGATCTGTGCCTCGACACAATCCTGTCTCTGAGCTCTACGGACAATTCCTTCGACCTCATGGTTTGGTTTTTAGCTCTGACATGCATTGTCAACTGTAGGACCTTATGTAGACAGGTGTGTGCCTTTCCAAATCATGTCCAATCAATTGAATTTACCACAGGTGGACTCCAATCAAGTTGTAGAAACATCAATGAAAACAGGATGCACCTGAGCTCAATTTCAAGTCTCATAGCAAAGGGTCTGAATACTTATGTAAATAAGGTGTTTGTTTTTTATATTTTTTTCTAAAAACCTGTTTCCACTTTGTCATTATGGGGTATTCTGTGTAGATTGCTGAGGATTTTTTCATTTATTTATTCAATTTTAGACTGAGGCCTTCTGAATACTTTCCGAAGGCACTGTACATGTTTGCGTTCTAAAACTGATGAATCTCTCTTTCTCTCTCCTCTCCCTCTATAGGTTGTGCTAGTTTTCGCTCTCAGCATTGGAGCACTTGGAATATACTTTATAGATTCTTCTGAGTAAGTATCCCCTTTTTATGTGCTAATATGTGCTTTTGTGTTGAGCTGCCATTGAACAGTACGTTGTAATTTCATATCACATCGGATATTTCTTCACCAAGTGAACTCATACATGGAAGGCTACAGTCACTCACATTGGTGAAATATAATTCTTACTGAGTTACGTAGCTGTATGGAAGTAGTTCTTAATCTATGAGTTGCTATTGGTCCTCGTCGTCCAGTATAATGTGCTGGGTTTGATGATGGGTTTGATGATTTCTGTGTGTTATCTGAAAGACTATAAAGCTCTGCTCCTCCTTTATGGTTTTGTCAATAGAAGCCGGTCAGCCTTGCGCCAAACTTTTGTTTCCATGGTAACCTAGATAGAACAGGATATCAGTGGATCTGCCTGGTCCTCAGAGACACCCCCACTTGTAGACACACATACACCATCTGTAGACCCACACACACCATCTGTAAACCCACACACACATATACCTACACCCCCCCACCTGTAGACACACACGCGGGCATACACACGCATACACACACACACGGTAAACTAAGCATCCCATACTTAAAATCACCCACCCACGCCATTCTCAGGCTCTCACCCATCCGAGCTCTGACCAGCAGAGTTAATAATAGTATGATAATGAAAAATCTGTCCATGTGCCCTTGAGCAAGGCACTTAATCCTATTTGATTCCATAAATTGCTCTGGATAAGAGCATCTGCTAAATGACTAGGGAAATATCTATGAAAATATATAGGGAAATATCTCGGGAAATATCTAGGAAAATATCTAGGGAAATATCTAGGGAAATGCTGACAGTGATACATGTCTTTCCTTTATTGTAGACTACGTGCATCTGTTTATGGACATGTGTGGTTTTTTATGATTCTGTTCCTAGACTCACTGCTATCCTCCCTCGACATGTTTCCTCTGCTATCCTCCCTCGGCATGTTTCCTCTGCTATCCTCCCTCGGCTTGTTTCCTCTGCTATCCTCCCTCTGCATGTTTCCTCTGCTATCCTCCCTCGGCATGTTTCCTCTGTAATCCTCCCTCTGCATGTTTCCTCTGCTATCCTCCCTCGGCTTGTTTCCTCTGCTATCCTCCCTCAGCGTGTTTCCTCTGCTATCCTCCCTCGGCATGTTTCCTCTGCAATCCTCCCTCTGCATGTTTCCTCTGCTATCCTCCCTCGGCTTGTTTCCTCTACTATCCTCCCTCGGCTTGTTTCCTCTGCTATCCTCCCTCGGCTTGTTTCCTCTGCTATCTTCCCTCGGCTTGTTTCCTCTGCTATCCTCCCTCGGCTTGTTTCCTCTGCTATCCTCCCTCGGCTTGTTTCCTCTGCTATCCTCCCTCGGCTTGTTTCCTCTACTATCCTCCATCGGCATGTTTCCTCCGCTATCCTCCCTTGGCTTGTTTCCTCCGCTATCCTCCCTCGGCATGTTTCCTCTGCTATCCTCCCTCGGCATGTTTCCTCTGTCATCCTCCCTCGGCATGTTTCCTCTGCTATCCTCCCTCTGCATGTTTCCTCTGCTATCCTCCCTCGGCTTGTTTCCTCCGCTATCCTCCCTCTGCTTGTTTCCTCTGCTATCCTCCCTCGGCATGTTTCCTCTGCTATCCTCCCTATGCTTGTTTCCTCTGCTATCCTCCCTCGGCTTGTTTCCTCCACTATCCTCCCTCTGCTTGTTTCCTCTGCTATCCTCCCTCGGCATGTTTCCTCTGCTATCCTCCCTCGGCTTGTTTCCTCTGCTATCTTCCCTCGGCTTGTTTCCTCTGCTATCCTCCCTCGGCTTGTTTCCTCCGCTATCCTCCCTCGGCTTGTTTCCTCCGCTATCTTCCCTCGGCTTGTTTCCTCTGCTATCTTCCCTCGGCTTGTTTCCTCTGCTATCCTCCCTCTGCTTGTTTCCTCCGCTATCTTCCCTCGGCTTGTTTCCTCTGCTATCCTCCCTCGGCTTGTTTCCTCTGCTATCCTCTCTCGGCTTGTTTCTTCCGTTATCCTCCCTCGGCTTGTTTCCTCCGCTATCCTCCCTCGGCTTGTTTCTTCCGCTATCTTCCCTCGGCTTGTTTCCTCCGCTATCTCCCCTCGGCTTGTTTCCTCCGCTATCCTCCCTCGGCTTGTTTCCTCCGCTATCCTCCCTCTGCTTGTTTCCTCTGCTATCCTCCCTCGGCATGTTTCCTCCGCTATCCTCCCTCGGCTTGTTTCCTCCGCTATCCTCCCTGGCTTGTTTCCTCTGCTATCCTCCCTCGGCTTGTTTCCTCCGCTATCCTCCCTTGGCTTGTTTCCTCCGCTATCCTCCCTCTGCTTGTTTCCTCTGCTATCATCCCTGGCTTGTTTCCTCTGCTATCCTCCCTCGGCTTGTTTCCTCCGCTATCCTCCCTCTGCTTGTTTCCTCTGCTATCCTCCCTCTGCTTGTTTCCTCCGCTATCTTCCCTCGGCTTGTTTCCTCTGCTATCCTCCCTCGGCATGTTTCCTCTGCTATCCTCCCTCGGCTTGTTTCTTCCGTTATCCTCCCTCGGCTTGTTTCCTCCGCTATCCTCCCTCGGCTTGTTTCTTCCGCTATCTTCCCTCGGCTTGTTTCCTCCGCTATCTCCCCTCGGCTTGTTTCCTCCGCTATCCTCCCTCGGCTTGTTTCCTCCGCTATCCTCCCTCTGCTTGTTTCCTCTGCTATCCTCCCTCGGCATGTTTCCTCTGCTATCCTCCCTCGGCTTGTTTCCTCCGCTATCCTCCCTGGCTTGTTTCCTCTGCTATCCTCCCTCGGCTTGTTTCCTCCGCTATCCTCCCTCTGCTTGTTTCCTCTGCTATCATCCCTGGCCTGTTTCCTCTGCTATCCTCCCTCGGCTTGTTTCCTCCGCTATCCTCCCTCTGCTTGTTTCCTCTGCTATCCTCCCTCTGCTTGTTTCCTCCGCTATCCTCCCTCGGCTTGTTTCCTCCGCTATCCTCCCTCTGCTTGTTTCCTCTGCTATCCTCCCTCGGCATGTTTCCTCTGCTATCCTCCCTCGGCTTGTTTCCTCTGCTATCTTCCCTCGGCTTGTTTCCTCCGCTATCCTCCCTCGGCTTGTTTCCTCTGCTATCTTCCCTCGGCTTGTTTCCTCCGCTATCTCCCCTCGGCTTGTTTCCTCCGCTATCCTCCCTCGGCTTGTTTCCTCCGCTATCCTCCCTCTGCTTGTTTCCTCTGCTATCCTCCCTCGGCATGTTTCCTCTGCTATCCTCCCTCGGCTTGTTTCCTCCGTAATCCTCCCTGGCTTGTTTCCTCCGCTATCCTCCCTCTGCTTGTTTCCTCTGCTATCATCCCTGGCTTGTTTCCTCTGCTATCCTCCCTCGGCTTGTTTCCTCTGCTATCCTCCCTCGGCTTGTTTCCTCCGCTATCCTCCCTCGGCTTGTTTCCTCCGCTATCTTCCCTCTGCTTGTTTCCTCCGCTATGCTCCCTTGGCTTGTTTCCTCTGCTATCCTCCCTCGGCTTGTTTCCTCCGCTATCTTCCCTCGGCTTGTTTCCTCCGCTATCTTCCCTCGGCTTGTTTCCTCCGCTATCCTCCCTTGGCTTGTTTCCTCTGCTATCCTCCCTCGGCTTGTTTCCTCCGCTATCCTCCCTCTGCTTGTTTCCTCTGCTATCCTCCCTGGCTTGTTTCCTCTGCTATCCTCCCTCTGCTTGTTTCCTCTGCTATCCTCCCTCTGCTTGATTCCTCTGCTATCTTCCCTCGGCTTGTTTCCTCTGCTATCCTCCCTCGGCTTGTTTCCTCTGCTATCCTCCCTCGGCTTGTTTCCTCTGCTATCTTCCCTCGGCTTGTTTCCTCCGCTATCTTCCCTCGGCTTGTTTCCTCCGCTATCTTCCCTCGGCTTGTTTCCTCCGCTATCTTCCCTCGGCTTGTTTCCTCCGCTATCTTCCCTCGGCTTGTTTCCTCCGCTATCCTCCCTCGGCTTGTTTCCTCTGCTATCCTCCCTCGGCTTGTTTCCGCCGCTATCTTCCCTCGGCTTGTTTCCTCCGCTATCTTCCCTCGGCTTGTTTCCTCCGCTATCCTCCCTTGGCTTGTTTCCTCTGCTATCCTCCCTCGGCTTGTTTCCTCCGCTATCCTCCCTCTGCTTGTTTCCTCTGCTATCCTCCCTGGCTTGTTTCCTCTGCTATCTTCCCTCTGCTTGTTTCCTCTGCTATCCTCCCTCTGCTTGTTTCCTCTGCTATCCTCCCTCTGCTTGATTCCTCTGCTATCTTCCCTCGGCTTGTTTCCTCTGCTATCCTCCCTCGGCTTGTTTCCTCTGCTATCCTCCCTCGGCTTGTTTCCTCCGCTATCTTCCCTCGGCTTGTTTCCTCCGCTATCTTCCCTCGGCTTGTTTCCTCCGCTATCCTCCCTCGGCTTGTTTCCTCCGCTATCCTCCCTCGGCTTGTTTCCTCCGCTATCCTCCCTCGGCTTGTTTCCTCTGCCATACAGATAGTAGGTCTGAGTGTTGCCGTGACAAGAAAAAAATGAAAGTAATGAAATTAATAAAATCATGCCAAGTCTGTCATCTGCGGTGTTATCTGAGCAGTAGTGCAGGTCACGGTAGTGTGGAAATGATTCCTGGCATGTGTCTCGTCCCTTGTTTATAGAAAGGGATATAGTCCTTCCCCTCTTTACCTCTCCCTCTTTCGTTCCCTCTCTCTCCCTCCCTATCGCTCTCTCTTCCCTCTATCTCGTTCTTCCCCTCCCTTTCTCTTTTCCTTTCCCCACTAAACTCTTTTCATTCTGATCTGACTCGACTGCATATTTCAGACAAAAAGAGGGATACAATTCTCCTTTATAATGCCAAGGTCAAGGCTTGATGGGAAGAAACCATCTCTGAGTTTCTCTCTATCCTTTTATCCACCTCTCTCTCTCCCTCCTCTAATTCTCTATCTCCCTCGGTCTCTCTCCTCCCACTCCCTCCCTCCACCTATCTCTCTTACTGTGAGCCCGGTGTGTAAGGCTCAGACAGTGTCTGTGTGATTTGTCTCTGTTTGTTAGCAGCCTAGAATGTTATCAAACCATTTAGCATGATATAAATGGACAAAACAGTAAATGCAGTGTTTCTGACTGCAGAGGCTCTGTCACCAGTCTGTCATCAGGTGGTCACCAGGCAGCCACCAGTCTGTGTCTGTCACCAGCCTGTCTGTGTCTGTCACCAGCCTGTCTGTGTCTGTCACCAGTCTGTCATCAGGTGGTCAACAGGCAGCCACCAGTCTGTGTCTGTCACCAGCCAGTCTGTGTCTGGCACCAGCCTGTCTGTGTCTGGCACCAGCCTGTCTGTGTCTGTCACCAGTCTGTCATCAGGTGGTCACCAGGCAGCCACCAGTCTGTGTCTGTCACCAGCCTGTCTGTGTCTGTCACCAGCCTGTCTGTCTGTCACAAGTCTGTCATCAGGTGGTCACCAGGCAGCCACCAGTCTGTGTCTGTCACCAGCCTGTCTGTGTCTGTCACCAGCCTGTCTGTCTGTCACCAGTCTGTCATCAGGTGGTCACCAGGCAGCCACCAGTCTGTGTCTGTCACCAGCCTGTCTGTGTCTGTCACCAGCCTGTCCGTCCGTCCGCGGGTGGACGGACGGAACCTGACATTAAACTCTATAGAGACGGACAGACAGACAGACAGACAGACAGACAGACAGACAGACAGACAGACAGACAGAACCTGACATTAAATTCTATAGAGAGCCTAGACGAGGTGATTGACAAGACAGTAAGCCTCTGGATACACAGAGAGGTTGATCTAACGCATGAGAGACAGAGAGACATACCTGACAGCTTTAGGGAAGGACACTAGGTATTACAGAAGGATCCTAAAGAAGGATCCTAGGTTTTAGGGAAGGATCCTAGGGAAGGATACTAGGTATTAGGGAATGATCCTAGGGAAACACAAGATTTTAGGGAAGGATGTTAGCTGTAGTTAAGGACTGTTTCTCTGACTCATTAGATAATAATGATTTTACAGTTTTGTGTGTGTCTCTGTCTCTTTCTGTCTCTGTCTGTCTCTGTCTCTCTGTGTCTCTTTCTTTCTTTAATGTGACCAACTTACCCCTGTGTGTGTGTGTGTGTGTGTGTGTGTATGTCTCTCTGTGTGAGTGTGTGTTGACTTGTAGACTCTTCCTCTCCCCCTGATCCTAAACACGTTCTCAACCCGTACACACGCATGTACACATGCGCGCATCAACGCAGCACAAACACTCTTTACATGACCTTTCCTTCTGGTGTTCTGAAATATTAACGATTGATCCGATCGATGGTCAGAGAGCTCCAGGTCAGCTGTTAATGGAAGTCATTACTGTAGCAAATAACACAGCCTTGATAACATATTGCATATTCATAATACATTATAGCCTCATCTCTTGCTCTTCAGAGTGGCTCTTTTGAAGAGAGAGAGGGAAATGGGGAGAGAGGGAGGGAGAGAGAGAGAGAGAGGGAGATGGGAAAAGAGGGAGGGAGATCTTTTTATAACATGGGCTTTTAAGTCTACCTCAGTGGAGAATGTGTTCTGCTCTCCCAAGAGGGAGGAGGTTCACACACAGCACTGATCAGTGGGTATGAAACACCAGTATCCTCCCCAGGGTTATGTTTTTCCAGGTGGCTGTTGTCTTTAGAGGAGCTGTAGAGTGTTACTAACCTTAACCCTGCAGTGGAATGCTTTGTAAACACAGTGGAAACAGGTGGAAGGAATATTAGAGGGAGATTCTATTGACTGGAATAAAGTACTGTACCTCTTATTCTTGTAATCAGGAGGGAATAAACTGGAAATCTGTGAATCCTTTTGGAAAGTGACCAGAGTTGTTTAACCCTATGAAGAAATAACGGATCAATTGTATTGGAATATGAGGTGATACGTGGAGCTCTGAGTTTTTCCTGGTCAGGTCATGTGGCCAAGGTAAAAACTCCTGGTCCTAACGACAGAGACCAGTGAGAATAATAGGTTGGATTATGGAAGTCTGCCAGTCAGTCAAAGGTAAAAACTCCTGGTCCTAACGACAGAGACCAGTGAGAATAATAGGTTGGATTATGGAGGTCTGCCAGTCAGTCAAAGGTAAAAACTCCTGGTCCTAACGACAGAGACCAGTGAGAATAATAGGTTGGATTATGGAGGTCTGCCAGTCAGTCAAAGAGGGTTACTGTCATTTCACTGGATACATTCATTGTGCATCTGTGGAGAGAGAGAGTCATAATCCCTGTTTATCTCTCTTTTCTATTATTCGGCAATACAACATTTGTTGCAAAGCTGGTGCTATTTTGGTAATATTTTCATTGGGAGCATACTTCTTCCCTCCCTCCCTCCCTCCCTCCCTCCCTCCCTCCCTCCCACGTCCTGGTCTGTTTTAAATGCTTAATCTCATCCTTCTCTTCTCTGCTCCTGTTGAACGAGGGAGTGAATGAATGAGGTATGTATTCAATAGACTCTGCAGGAAGGCCCTTCTAGAATGATCTCCACACACACATACATGGCACACACACACCGATACACACACATACTGTTTCTGGGTTATCAGATAGATGTGTGTGTGTGTGTGTGCGCGCGGGCGATCAATGACAGCAGTGAAGAGAGAAACAGTTCTTAATTACTTATTAATGGGATAAGGTGAGAAATATGTTTGGAAGCGGACTGGGCAGACCTGAAGGGTATTGGATCTACAAATGGTCTGCTAAGTTTTATCCAACTGATTAGTATACATTTCCATGACAGACTGACCAGGTGAGTCCAGATGAAAGCTATGATCCCTTATTGATGTCTCTTGTTAAATCAGCTTCAATCAGTGTAGATGAAGGGGAGGAGACAGGTTAAAGAAGGATTTTTAAGCCTTAAGACATATGGATTGTGGATGTGTGCCATTCAGAGGGTGAATGGGCAAGGCACAAGATTTAAGTGCCTTTCAACGGGGTATGGTAGTAGGTGCCAGGAGTACCGGTTTGAGTGTGTCAAGAACTGCAATGCTGCTGACAGTTAATTCACATTGTTTTGTTTTTTGGAGGCGTTTTAATGTTTAACAATACCTCTTATTTAAACTGGCTTAATGCTCCGCAGACAGATAGCAAGACAAATGTTAGTTGTCAACGTCGTGTTCTTGGAAATTGAGCTTTGCTAATTTTCTGAACTGTGGAGCCTGATATCGGTTGTGCGCATCCCAAATGACACCCTATTCCCTTTCTAGTGCACTACATTTGACCAAGACCCATAGGGACTAGGGTGCCATTTGGGAAGCAGTGACTGTCTCTTATGACTGTACAGCAGGGATATTCAGATCAGCCTACTCAGCTCTACCTGGTAATTGCTGATAAGGCATAGAAAACCATGATTGAATTATCATGGACAAATGAATGACTAATTGAAATTCTGTTTTAAAATTAGTTTGTAGTGTAGTTAGTGTGTAGTTACATGTAATTACATCAATTCATTGAATTTATTGTAAACATTGTATTTCTGTGTAACTGAATGGGATCTGTTGTGGACTGACGTAGGGACAGGGTCAGTCCAACACCTGTATACGGGAATCTGCTCTCTGTTGGATTGTGATTGAAACCTGTTTCCTCGGAAGAGGAAGGAAAAGCCATGAAGCTTTTCCTGCTCCCCCCCCCCTATCCACCTCCTGCAGGGGGGCAAAAAAGTATTTTTTGTGCATGTTCTCCCACTTAAAAAGATGAGAGAGGCCTGTAATTTTCATCATAGGTACACTTCAACTGTGACAGACAAAATGGAAAAAAAAAACTGAAAATCACATTGTAGGATTTTTAATGAATTTATTTGCAAATTATGGTGGAAAATAAGTATTTGGTCACCACAGTATTTTTTCTCATTTTGTCTGTCATAGTTGAAGTGTACCTATGATGAAAATTACAGGCCTCTCTCATCTTTTTAAGTGGGAGAACTTGCACAATTGGTGGCTGACTAAATACTTTTTTTGCCCCACTGTATATAACATCTAGTCTCCATCCATGTCCTTTTTAATATCGAGTCTCCATCCACCTCCTAAATAACATCTAGAGTCTCCATCCCCCTCCTATATAACATCTAGAGTCTCCATCCATCTCCTAAATAACATCTAGTCTCCATCCACCTCCTATATAACATCTAGAGTCTCCATCCCCCTCCTATATAACATCTAGAGTCTCCATCCACCTCCTATATAACATCTAGAGTCTCCATCCACCTCCTATATAACATCTAGAGTCTCCATCCACCTCCTATATAACATCTAGAGTCTCCATCCACCTCCTATATAACATCTAGAGTCTCCATCCACCTCCTATATAACATCTAGAGTCTCCATCCACCTCCTATATAACATCTAGAGTCTCCATCCACCTCCTATATAACATCTAGAGACTCCATCCACCTCTCCTATATAACATCTAGAGTCTCCATCCATCTCCTAACATCTAGTCTAACATCTAGAGTCTCCATCCCCTCCTATATAACATCTAGTCTCCATCCACCTCCTATATAACATCTAGAGTCTCCATCCACCTCCTATGTAACATCTAGAGTCTCCATCCACCTCCTATATAACATCTAGAGTCTCCATCCACCTCCTATATAACATCTAGAGTCTCCATCCATCTCCTATATAACATCTAGAGTCTCCATCCCCCTCCTATATAACATCTAGAGTCTCCATCCATCTCCTAAATAACATCTAGTCTCCATCCACCTCCTATATAACATCTAGAGTCTCCATCCCCCTCCTATATAACATCTAGAGTCTCCATCCACCTCCTATATAACATCTAGAGTCTCCATCCACCTCCTATATAACATCTAGAGTCTCCATCCACCTCCTATATAACATCTAGAGTCTCCATCCACCTCCTATATAACATCTAGAGTCTCCATCCACCTCCTATATAACATCTAGAGTCTCCATCTCCATCCACCTCTATATAACATCTAGAGTCTCCATCCACCTCCTATATAACATCTAGAGACTCCATCCACCTCCTATATAACATCTAGAGTCTCCATCCACCTCCTATGTAACATCTAGAGTCTCCATCCCCCTCCTATATAACATCTAGTCTCCATCCACCTCCTATATAACATCTAGAGTCTCCATCCACCTCCTATGTAACATCTAGAGTCTCCATCCACCTCCTATATAACATCTAGAGTCTCCATCCACCTCCTATGTAACATCTAGTCTCCATCCCCCTCCTATATAACATCTAGAGTCTCCATCCACCTTCTATATAACATCTAGAGTCTCCATCCACCTCCTATATAACATCTAGAGTCTCCATCCACCTCCTATATAACATCTAGAGTCTCCATCCACCTCCTATATAACATCTAGAGTCTCCATCCACCTCCTATATAACATCTAGAGTCTCCATCCACCTCCTATATAACATCTAGAGTCTCCATCCACCTCCTATATAACATCTAGAGTCTCCATCCACCTCCTATATAACATCTAGAGTCTCCATCCACCTCCTATATAACATCTAGAGTCTCCATCCACCTCCTATATAACATCTAGAGACTCCATCCACCTCCTATATAACATCTAGAGTCTCCATCCACCTCCTATGTAACATCTAGAGTCTCCACCCCCCTCCTATATAACATCTAGTCTCCATCCACCTCCTATATAACATCTAGAGTCTCCATCCACCTCTATATAACATCTAGAGTCTCCATCCACCTCCTATATAACATCTAGAGTCTCCATCCACCTCCTATATAACATCTAGAGTCTCCATCCATCTCCTATATAACATCTAGAGTCTCCATCCCCCTCCTATATAACATCTAGAGTCTCCATCCATCTCCTAAATAACATCTAGTCTCCATCCACCTCCTATATAACATCTAGAGTCTCCATCCCCCTCCTATATAACATCTAGAGTCTCCATCCACCTCCTATATAACATCTAGAGTCTCCATCCACCTCCTATATAACATCTAGAGTCCATCCATCCATCTAGTCTCCATCCATATAACATCTAGAGTCTCCATCCACCTCCTATATAACATCTAGAGTCTCCATCCACCTCCTATATAACATCTAGAGTCTCCATCCACCTCCTATATAACATCTAGAGTCTCCATCCACCTCCTATATAACATCTAGAGACTCCATCCACCTCCTATATAACATCTAGAGTCTCCATCCACCTCCTATGTAACATCTAGAGTCTCCATCCCCCTCCTATATAACATCTAGTCTCCATCCACCTCCTATATAACATCTAGAGTCTCCATCCACCTCCTATGTAACATCTAGAGTCTCCATCCACCTCCTATATAACATCTAGAGTCTCCATCCACCTCCTATGTAACATCTAGTCTCCATCCCCCTCCTATATAACATCTAGAGTCTCCATCCACCTTCTATATAACATCTAGAGTCTCCATCCACCTCCTATATAACATCTAGAGTCTCCATCCATCTCCTATATAACATCTAGAGTCTCCATCCCCCTCCTATATAACATCTAGAGTCTCCATCCCCCTCCTATATAACATCTAGAGTCTCCATCCACC
The DNA here is from genome assembly GCF_034236695.1 of Oncorhynchus nerka. Lineage (NCBI taxonomy): Eukaryota > Metazoa > Chordata > Actinopteri > Salmoniformes > Salmonidae > Oncorhynchus > Oncorhynchus nerka. The sequence goes on from NC_088405.1 coordinate 17,915,395, forward strand.
TCCTATATAACATCTAGAGTCTCCATCCACCTCCTATATAACATCTAACATCTATAACATCTAGAGTCTCCATCCACCTCCTATATAACATCTAGTGTCTCCATCCCCCTCCTATATAACATCTAGAGTCTCCATCCCCCTCCTATATAACATCTAGAGTCTCCATCCACCTCCTATATAACACTCAGAGTCTCCATCCACCTCCTATGTAACATCTAGAGTCTCCATCCACCTCCTATATAACATCTAGTGTCTCCATCCCCCTCCTATATACCATCTAGAGTCTCCATCCACCTCCTATATAACATCTAGAGTCTCCATCCACCTCCTATATAACATCTAGAGTCTCCATCCCCCTCCTATATACCATCTAGAGTCTCCATCCACCTCCTATATAACATCTAGAGTCTCCATCCATCTCCTATATAACATCTAGAGTCTCCATCCACCTCCTATGTAACATCTAGAGTCTCCATCCACCTCCTATATAACATCTAGAGTCTCCATCCACCTCCTATATAACATCTAGTCTCCATCCATCTCCTATGTAACATCTAGAGTCTCCATCCACCTCCTATGTAACATCTAGTCTCCTTCCATCTCCTAAATAACATCTAGAGTCTCCATACATCTCCTATGTAACATCTAGAGTCTCCATCCACCTCCTATATAACATCTAGAGTCTCCATCCACCTCCTATATAACATCTAGAGTCTCCATCCACCTCCTATATAACATCTAGAGTCTCCATCCACCTCCTATGTAACATCTAGAGTCTCCATCCATCTCCTATATAACATATAGAGTCTCCATCCACCTCCTATATAACATCTAGAGTCTCCATCCACCTCCTATATAACATCTAGAGTCTCCATCCACCTCCTATATAACATCTAGAGTCTCCATCCACCTCCTATATAACGTCTAGAGTCTCCATCCACCTCCTATGTAACATCTAGAGTCTCCATCCACCTTCTATATAACATCTAGAGTCTCCATCCACCTCCTATATAACATCTAGAGTCTCCATCCACCTCCTATATAACATCTAGAGTCTCCATCCACCTCCTATGTAACATCTAGAGTCTCCATCCACCTCCTATATAACATCTAGAGTCTCCATCCATCTTCTATATAACATCTAGAGTCTCCATCCACCTCCTATATAACATCTAGAGTCTCCATCCATCTCCTATATAACATCTAGAGTCTCCATCCACCTCCTATATAACATCTAGTCTCCATCCACCTCCTATATAACATCTAGTCTCCATCCACCTCCTATATAACATATAGAGTCTCCATCCACCTCCTATATAACATCTAGAGTCTCCATCCACATCCTATATAACATCTAGAGTCTCCATCCACCTCCTATATGACATCTAGAGTCTCCAGCCACCTCCTATGTAACATCTAGTCTCCATCCATCTCCTATGTAACATCTAGAGTCTCCATCCACCTCCTATATAACATCTAGAGTCTCCATCCACCTCCTATGTAACATCTAGTCTCCATCCATATCCTATGTAACATCTAGAGTCTCCATCCACCTCCTATATAACATCTAGAGTCTCCATCCACCTCCTATGTAACATCTAGAGTCTCCATCCACCTCCTATGTAACATCTAGTCTCCATCCATTTCCTATGTAACATCTAGTCTCCATCCACCTCCTATATAACATCTAGAGTCTCCATCCACCTCCTATGTAACATCTAGAGTCTCCATCCACCTCCTATATACCATCTAGAGTCTCCATCCACCTCCTATATAACATCTAGAGTCTCAATCCACCTCCTATATAACATCTAGAGTCTCCATCCCCCTCCTATATACCATCTAGAGTCTCCATCCACCTCCTATATAACATCTAGAGTCTCCATCCACCTCCTATATAACATCTAGAGTCTCCATCCCCCTCCTATATACCATCTAGATTCTCCATCCACCTCCTATATAACATCTAGAGTCTCCATCCATCTCCTATATAACATCTAGAGTCTCCATCCACCTCCTATGTAACATCTAGAGTCTCCATCCACCTCCTATGTAACATCTAGAGTCTCCATCCACCTCCTATATAACATCTAGAGTCTCCATCCACCTCCTATATAACATCTAGAGTCTCCATCCACCTCCTATATGACATCTAGAGTCTCCATCCACCTCCTATGTAACATCTAGAGTCTCCATCCACCTCCTATGTAACATCTAGTCTCCATCCATCTCCTATGTAACATCTAGTCTCCATCCATCTCCTATGTAACATCTAGAGTCTCCATCCACCTCCTATATAACATCTAGTCTCCATCCACCTCCTATGTAACATCTAGTCTCCATCCATCTCCTATGTAACATCTAGTCTCCATCCATCTCCTATGTAACATCTAGTCTCCACCCACCTCCTATGTAACATCTAGAGTCTCCATCCACCTCCTATGTAACATATAGAGTCTCCATCCACCTCCTATGTAACATCTAGTCTCCATCCATCTCCTATGTAACATCTAGTCTCCATCCATCTCCTATGTAACATCTAGAGTCTCCATCCACCTCCTATATAACATCTAGAGTCTCCATCCACCTCCTATGTAACATCTAGTCTCCATCCATTTCCTATGTAACATCTAGTCTCCATCCATCTCCTATGTAACATCTAGAGTCTCCATCCACCTCCTATATAACATCTAGAGTCTCCATCCACCTCCTATGTAACATCTAGAGTCTCCATCCACCTCCTATGTAACATCTAGTCTCCATCCATCTCCTATGTAACATCTAGTCTCCATCCATCTCCTATGTAACATCTAGAGTCTCCATCCACCTCCTATATAACATCTAGTCTCCATCCACCTCCTATGTAACATCTAGTCTCCATCCATCTCCTATGTAACATCTAGTCTCCATCCATCTCCTATGTAACATCTAGTCTCCACCCACCTCCTATGTAACATCTAGAGTCTCCATCCACCTCCTATGTAACATATAGAGTCTCCTTCCACCTCCTATGTAACATCTAGTCTCCATCCATCTCCTATGTAACATCTAGTCTCCATCCATCTCCTATGTAACATCTAGAGTCTCCACCCACCTCCTATGTAACATCTAGAGTCTCCAGTCTCCATCCATCTCCTAACATGTAACATCTAGAGTCTCCACCCACCTCTATGTAACCAGTCTCCACCTCCTATGTAACATATAGAGTCTCCATCCACCTCCTATGTAACATCTAGTCTCCATCCATCTCCTATGTAACATCTAGTCTCCATCCATCTCCTATGTAACATCTAGTCTCCATCCACCTCCTATGTAACATACAGAGTCTCCATCCATCTCCTATCTAACATCTAGTCTCCATCCATCTCCTATGTAACATCTAGAGTCTCCATCCACCTCCTATGTAACATCTAGTCTCCAGCCATCTTCAACATTATACCCATGGAGGAAATGGTCATGCCGTGTTAATTTTCTTCCCTGTCACAAAGCCCAGACATACTGCAGGCTCTTTAGCAGAAAAAATAACATGATAAATTAACCCCAGCTATTGTATATTCCTCCAGAGACTTAGTCTGAATGTAACACCTGCATGGTCTCATTACTTTTACATATTTGTAAATTTTTGTATATTTTGGTCATTTAGCAGACGCTCTTATTCAGAGCAACTTGCAGTTAGTGCATTCATCTAAGTTAGGTAGAATAACCACATCAACAACACAACCCAGACAGAGCAGCTTGGAGTTAATGGAAGTTTAGAACAATGTTAGTTTAATCAGTGAATGGGCAGATAGATAAGGAAAGTCCTGTCGTTTTATTTGCATTTATATAAGCATGGAGGCTTTTATCACATAATTGCTTTTATGTTCAAAGGGATGTGATGGGGATGTGGTTTGGTTTTGTAACGTGTGTGTGTGTGTGTGTGTGTGTTGTAGGTTTAAGGCTGTGTGTTTTTCCCGAGAACATTTTTGACGGTGCATACTCGCTATACCAGGATGGTTCTGTTCAGTATTGCCAATCAGAGACACTCTTCTGCATTCTGTTGATGTTGATTTCCCTTTCACTGATCTGACCCCAGATCAGCAGGCTCAGGCTGTGGTTCAGGTGCAAACTGTTGTTAAGTGCTATATCTTGTTATCCACAAGCTGTTCCCCAGTCAGTTTAAAGGCTGCCTGTCTGAGCATGGCCCGGTCTGTTTAACAAAAGAGGACGAGATTAGTGCTGTGATTGTGTGTGTGTTTGTGCGCGATGTGCATGTGTGTTGTTGTGTGACTGTGAGGGACGTCTCTGCAGAGGGGATTTAGGATAAATAAAAAAGGACATGTTATTTTTAGACTCCCAGAGAAGCTTTTAATTGTCCAATGCCCTGTCAGGTGATGAATCACTTTTATTTTAGTTGTGGTGCCTTAGCCTAAATCAATCATTGAAGTACTAACCTGCCTCCCCCATCCCTCCCCCTCTCCCCCTCCATATACACACTCACACTCTTGGCGTTGCACAGCAGATGGGTTCACACATACACACGCGAAGAACACACACGCTAAGAGGACACACAGACTGGGTGGTGTATGTTTTTACAACACAGTAGCTAGATAATGCTGTCACTGTGCAGTTTTAAGTAACGCAGCTTCCATGGTGTTCTGGTCCATCTCTGTAGGTGGTGCCATTAGTTCAATTAACCAGCTATGGGAAGACATGGTGTTCTGGTCCATCTCTGTAGGAGGTGCCATTAGTTCAATTAACCAGCTATGGGAAGACATGGTGTTCTGGTCCATCTCTGTAGGTGGTGGCATTAGTTCAATTAACCAGCTATGGGAAGACATGGTGTTCTGGTCCATCTCTGTAGGTGGTGCCATTAGTTCAATAAACCAGCTATGGGAAGACATGGTGTTCTGGTCCATCTCTGTAGGTGGTGCCATTAGTTCAATTAACCAGCTATGGGAAGACATGGTGTTCTGGTCCATCTCTGTAGGTGGTGCCATTAGTTCAATTAACCAGCTATGGGAAGACATGGTGTTCTGGTCCATCCCTGTAGGTGGTGCCATTAGTTCAATTAACCAGCTATGGGAAGACATGGTGTTCTGGTCCATCCCTGTAGGTGGTGGCATTAGTTCAATAAACCAGCTATGGGAAGACATGGTGTTCTGGTCCATCTCTGTAGGTGGTGGCATTAGTTCAATTAACCAGCTATGGGAAGACATGGTGTTCTGGTCCATCTCTGTAGGTGGTGCCATTAGTTCAATTAACCAGCTATGGGAAGACATGGTGTTCTGGTCCATCTCTGTAGGTGGTGCCATTAGTTCAATTAACCAGCTATGGGAAGACATGGTGTTCTGGTCCATCTCTGTAGGTGGTGCCATTAGTTCAATTAACCAGCTATGGGAAGACATGGTGTTCTGGTCCATCTCTGTAGGTGGTGCCATTAGTTCAATTAACCAGCTAGGTGGTGGGAAGACATGGTGTTCTGGTCCATCTCTGTAGGTGGTGGCATTAGTTCAATTAACCAGCTATGGGAAGACATGGTGTTCTGGTCCATCTCTGTAGGTGGTGGCATTAGTTCAATTAACCAGCTATGGGAAGACATGGTGTTCTGGTCCATCTCTGTAGGTGGTGCCATTAGTTCAATAAACCAGCTATGGGAAGACATGGTGTTCTGGTCCATCCCTGTAGGTGGTGCCATTAGTTCAATTAACCAGCTATGGGAAGACATGGTGTTCTGGTCCATCTCTGTAGGTGGTGCCATTAGTTCAATTAACCAGCTATGGGAAGACATGGTGTTCTGGTCCATCTCTGTAGGTGGTGCCATTAGTTCAATTAACCAGCTATGGGAAGACATGGTGTTCTGGTCCATCCCTGTAGGTGGTGGCATTAGTTCAATAAACCAGCTATGGGAAGACATGGTGTTCTGGTCCATCTCTGTAGGTGGTGGCATTAGTTCAATTAACCAGCTATGGGAAGACATGGTGTTCTGGTCCATCTCTGTAGGTGGTGCCATTAGTTGGGAAGACAATTAACCAGCTATGGGAAGACATGGTGTTCTGGTCCATCTCTGTAGGTGGTGCCATTAGTTCAATTAACCAGCTATGGGAAGACATGGTGTTCTGGTCCATCTCTGTAGGTGGTGCCATTAGTTCAATTAACCAGCTATGGGAAGACATGGTGTTCTGGTCCATCTCTGTAGGTGGTGCCATTAGTTCAATTAACCAGCTATGGGAAGACATGGTGTTCTGGTCCATCTCTGTAGGTGGTGGCATTAGTTCAATTAACCAGCTATGGGAAGACATGGTGTTCTGGTCCATCTCTGTAGGTGGTGGCATTAGTTCAATAAACCAGCTATGGGAAGACATGGTGTTCTGGTCCATCTCTGTAGGTGGTGCCATTAGTTCAATAAACCAGCTATGGGAAGACATGGTGTTCTGGTCCATCCCTGTAGGTGGTGCCATTAGTTCAATTAACCAGCTATGGGAAGACATGGTGTTCTGGTCCATCTCTGTAGGTGGTGCCATTAGTTCAATTAACCAGCTATGGGAAGACATGGTGTTCTGGTCCATCCTGTAGGTGGTGCCATTAGTTCAATTAACCAGCTATGGGAAGACATGGTGTTCTGGTCCATCCCTGTAGGTGGTGGCATTAGTTCAATAAACCAGCTATGGGAAGACATGGTGTTCTGGTCCATCTCTGTAGGTGGTGGCATTAGTTCAATTAACCAGCTATGGGAAGACATGGTGTTCTGGTCCATCTCTGTAGGTGGTGCCATTAGTTCAATTAACCAGCTATGGGAAGACATGGTGTTCTGGTCCATCTCTGTAGGTGGTGCCATTAGTTCAATTAACCAGCTATGGGAAGACATGGTGTTCTGGTCCATCTCTGTAGGTGGTGCCATTAGTTCAATTAACCAGCTATGGGAAGACATGGTGTTCTGGTCCATCTCTGTAGGTGGTGGCATTAGTTCAATTAACCAGCTATGGGAAGACATGGTGTTCTGGTCCATCTCTGTAGGTGGTGCCATTAGTTCAATTAACCAGCTATGGGAAGACATGGTGTTCTGGTCCATCTCTGTAGGTGGTGGCATTAGTTCAATAAACCAGCTATGGGAAGACATGGTGTTCTGGTCCATCTCTGTAGGTGGTGCCATTAGTTCAATTAACCAGCTATGGGAAGACATGGTGTTCTGGTCCATCCCTGTAGGTGGTGGCATTAGTTCAATTAACCAGCTATGGGAAGACATGGTGTTCTGGTCCATCTCTGTAGGTGGTGGCATTAGTTCAATTAACCAGCTATGGGAAGACATGGTGTTCTGGTCCATCTCTGTAGGTGGTGCCATTAGTTCAATTAACCAGCTATGGGAAGACATGGTGTTCTGGTCCATCTCTGTAGGTGGTGCCATTAGTTCAATTAACCAGCTATGGGAAGACATGGTGTTCTGGTCCATCTCTGTAGGTGGTGCCATTAGTTCAATTAACCAGCTATGGGAAGACATGGTGTTCTGGTCCATCTCTGTAGGTGGTGCCATTAGTTCAATTAACCAGCTATGGGAAGACATGGTGTTCTGGTCCATCTCTGTAGGTGGTGGCATTAGTTCAATTAACCAGCTATGGGAAGACATGGTGTTCTGGTCCATCTCTGTAGGTGGTGGCATTAGTTCAATAAACCAGCTATGGGAAGACATGGTGTTCTGGTCCATCTCTGTAGGTGGTGCCATTAGTTCAATTAACCAGCTATGGGAAGACATGGTGTTCTGGTCCATCCCTGTAGGTGGTGCCATTAGTTCAATTAACCAGCTATGGGAAGACATGGTGTTCTGGTCCATCTCTGTAGGTGGTGCCATTAGTTCAATTAACCAGCTATGGGAAGACATGGTGTTCTGGTCCATCTCTGTAGGTGGTGCCATTAGTTCAATTAACCAGCTATGGGAAGACATGGTGTTCTGGTCCATCCCTGTAGGTGGTGGCATTAGTTCAATAAACCAGCTATGGGAAGACATGGTGTTCTGGTCCATCTCTGTAGGTGGTGGCATTAGTTCAATTAACCAGCTATGGGAAGACATGGTGTTCTGGTCCATCTCTGTAGGTGGTGCCATTATTTTAATTAACCAGCTATGGGAAGACATGTTGTTCTGGTCCATCTCTGTAGGTGGTGCCATTAGTTCAATTAACCAGCTATGGGAAGACATGGTGTTCTGGTCCATCTCTGTAGGTGGTGCCATTAGTTCAATTAACCAGCTATGGGAAGACATGGTGTTCTGGTCCATCTCTGTAGGTGGTGGCATTAGTTCAATTAACCAGCTATGGGAAGACATGGTGTTCTGGTCCATCTCTGTAGGTGGTGCCATTAGTTCAATTAACCAGCTATGGGAAGACATGGTGTTCTGGTCCATCTCTGTAGGTGGTGGCATTAGTTCAATTAACCAGCTATGGGAAGACATGGTGTTCTGGTCCATCCCTGTAGGTGGTGCCATTAGTTCAATTAACCAGCTATGGGAAGACATGGTGTTCTGGTCCATCTCTGTAGGTGGTGGCATTAGTTCAATAAACCAGCTATGGGAAGACATGGTGTTCTGGTCCATCTCTGTAGGTGGTGCCATTAGTTCAATTAACCAGCTATGGGAAGACATGGTGTTCTGGTCCATCTCTGTAGGTGGTGGCATTAGTTCAATTAACCAGCTATGGGAAGACATGGTGTTCTGGTCCATCTCTGTAGGTGGTGCCATTAGTTCAATTAACCAGCTATGGGAGGACATGGTGTTCTGGTCCATCTCTGTAGGTGGTGGCATTAGTTCAATAAACCAGCTATGGGAAGACATGGTGTTCTGGTCCATCCCTGTAGGTGGTGGCATTAGTTCAATTAACCAGCTATGGGAAGACATGGTGTTCTGGTCCATCTCTGTAGGTGGTGGCATTAGTTCAATAAACCAGCTATGGGAAGACATGGTGTTCTGGTCCATCTCTGTAGGTGGTGGCATTAGTTCAATTAACCAGCTATGGGAAGACATGGTGTTCTGGTCCATCTCTGTAGGTGGTGGCATTAGTTCAATTAACCAGCTATGGGAAGACATGGTGTTCTGGTCCATCCCTGTAGGTGGTGCCATTAGTTAAATTAACCAGCTATGGGAAGACATGGTGTTCTGGTCCATCCCTGTAGGTGATGGACCCTGTAGGTGGTGGCATTAGTTCAATTAACCAGCTATGGGAAGACATGGTGTTCTGGTCCATCTCTGTAGGTGGTGGCATTAGTTCAATAAACCAGCTATGGGAAGACATGGTGTTCTGGTCCATCTCTGTAGGTGGTGGCATTAGTTCAATAAACCAGCTATGGGAAGACATGGTGTTCTGGTCCATCTCTGTAGGTGGTGCCATTAGTTCAATAAACCAGCTATGGGAAGACATGGTGTTCTGGTCCATCCCTGTAGGTGGTGCCATTAGTTCAATTAACCAGCTATGGGAAGACATGGTGTTCTGGTCCATCTCTGTAGGTGGTGCCATTAGTTCAATTAACCAGCTATGGGAAGACATGGTGTTCTGGTCCATCCCTGTAGGTGGTGCCATTAGTTCAATTAACCAGCTATGGGAAGACATGGTGTTCTGGTCCATCCCTGTAGGTGGTGGCATTAGTTCAATAAACCAGCTATGGGAAGACATGGTGTTCTGGTCCATCTCTGTAGGTGGTGGCATTAGTTCAATTAACCAGCTATGGGAAGACATGGTGTTCTGGTCCATCTCTGGAGGTGGTGCCATTATTTTAATTAACCAGCTATGGGAAGACATGTTGTTCTGGTCCATCTCTGTAGGTGGTGCCATTAGTTCAATTAACCAGCTATGGGAAGACATGGTGTTCTGGTCCATCTCTGTAGGTGGTGCCATTAGTTCAATTAACCAGCTATGGGAAGACATGGTGTTCTGGTCCATCTCTGTAGGTGGTGGCATTAGTTCAATTAACCAGCTATGGGAAGACATGGTGTTCTGGTCCATCTCTGTAGGTGGTGGCATTAGTTCAATAAACCAGCTCTGGTCCATCCCTGTAGGGGAAGACATGGTGTTCTGGTCCATCTCTGTAGGTGGTGGCATTAGTTCAATTAACCAGCTATGGGAAGACATGGTGTTCTGGTCCATCTCTGTAGGTGGTGGCATTAGTTCAATTAACCAGCTATGGGAAGACATGGTGTTCTGGTCCATCTCTGTAGGTGGTGCCATTAGTTCAATTAACCAGCTATGGGAGGACATGGTGTTCTGGTCCATCTCTGTAGGTGGTGGCATTAGTTCAATAAACCAGCTATGGGAAGACATGGTGTTCTGGTCCATCCCTGTATGTCAAATCACATTTTATTTGTCACATGCGCCAAATAAACAGGTGTAGACCTTACAGTGATATGCTTACTTACAAGCCCTTGACCAACAGGTATAGACCTTACAGTGAGTGATATGCTTACTTTACAAGCCCTTAACCTCTAGCGACGAGCAACCCCGTATCCGGGAGCGTAATCATAGCCTCAAACACATTACCATAACGCAACGTTTCCTATTCATGAAAATCGCAAATGAAATGAAATAAATATATTCAAACACAAGCGTAGCCTTTTGTTAACAACACTGTCATCTCAGATTTTCTAAATATGCTTTTCAACCAAAGCTACACAAGCATTTGTGTAAGAGTATTGATAGCCTAGCATAGCATTAAGCCTAGCATTCAGCAGGCAACATTTTCACAAAAACAAGAAAAGCATTCAAATAAAATCATTTACCTTTGAAGAACTTCAGATGCTTTCACTCAGGAGACTCCCAGTTAGATTGCAAATGTTAACGAAAATTAATTCACTACAACGCCAAACTTTTTTCCAAATTAACTCCATAATATCGACAGAAACATGGAAAACGTTGGGGAGTTGGATAGCCCAAAAGGCATGACCAAATATTCGAAGTGCCCTCTGGGGGTGTTAAACGCGGTCTTCCATTCGTCCCCCCCCCTTATGCGAACCAAATGATATGCATTACGTAAATCCAACTTAGTGAACACGGATGCTCCCTGTAACCTTTCAAAGGCTGAGGACATCAACGGTAAGGGATAGGTATTCTTCACTGTGATGTTATTCAACCCACGGTAATCAATGCAAGGACGCAGAGATCCGTCCTTCTTCTCCACAAAGAAGAACCCCGCCCCCGCTGGAGAAGAGGAAGGACGAATGAATCCAGATGCCAGAGAACCAGAGATGTATCTCTCCATAGCCTCCCTCTCAGGAACAAGAGTGAATATAACTTGCCTTTAGGCGGAGACTCACCTGGCAATAATTCTATTGCACAGTCATAGGGACGATGCGGAGGAAGAGAAGCAGCACGGGACTTACTGAACACCTCCTTCAGGTCGAGGTATTCAACGGGCACGTTAGACAAATCCACCGCCTCCTCTAGAAACACAGAATCAGACACAGACGAACAAGCAGACACTAAACAGGACTCAAGACATTTGTTACTCCACATGGATATAGAATTATGACCCCAGTCAACTCTGGGGTTGTGTTGGGTGAGCCAAGGGTGGCCGAGAACTAATGGTGCAAGGGGTGAGTCCATGAGTAGAAATGATAGTGTCTCAGTGTGATTGCCAGAAGTGATGAGTGTGATAGGTTCAGTGGTGTGAGAAATGTTGGGTAGTTCTTGACCATTGAGAGCGTTGATGGATATCTTGTGCGTGAGTGAGGTGATAGGAATCTGGAGCTTGTGAGCGAGCTTGAAGTCCATGAAATTACCCTCTGCTCCTGAGTCCAGTAAGGCTTGGGTGTCGTGCGTGTGGTTGGCCCATCTTAGTCTTACCGGGAGGAGAGTAGATGATGAGGTCTTCTCTGTGGTGACACCACCCGATAGTAGCCTCATTCTTACTACCGGGCCTAATCTTTTACCGGGCAGGAGTGGATAAAGTGGCCCGCTCTACCTCAGTAGAGACAGAGTCCTTGGGATCTCCGCCTCTCCCTCTCTTCCCGGGAGAGGCGAGCTCTCCCAGCTGCATGGGTTCGTGAGCGGAGGCTGAACTGGCCGTGTTCCCGCCGCTGGCATGCCAGCCCTCCGTGTCGTTATACGGTCTGTTAGGGCATGCTCGGCGGCCAACACGACTCAGACGAGCGTCGACCCTCAAGGCTAGTTCCACTAGTCCATTTAAACTCCTGGGAAGGTCCAGAACATAAATCTCCTTCTGGATCCGGTCCTCCAGCCCATGCCGGAACATGTCCCACTGCGCCTCCTCGTTCCACTGACACTCTGCGGCCAGAGTGCGGAATTGGATGGAGTATTCCGATACTGAACGGTCTCCTTGGCGAAGGTCAGCGAGTAGTCTGGCCGCCTCCCTACCCGCCACGGCCCGATCGAAGACCCTTCTCATCTCCTCGGAGAGTGTCTGGAAAGAGGTGCAGCATGGGTCCTGGTTCGCCCACACCGCCGTTCCCAAAGAGCCGCTTTGCCTGATAGCAGTGTGAGTACGAATGCTACCTTAGACTGTTCACGGTTGAAGGTCCGTGGCTGCAACGAGAAATGCATGGAACATCTCGTAAGAAAAGCTCTGCAATAGTCAGGATCACCTGAATAACCCTCTGGTGTCGGTAGCCGTGGCTCTAGCTGGGAATCCGGCTCTGGCGGGGCGGGTTGAACTGCCGGTGTAGGTGGGGCAGCGAGACCCCTCAGATGTTGTAATTGTTGGGTCAGCTGGGATACCTGCGTCGCAATGGCTTGTACTTCCCGACCTGTGCTGGAGATGTTCTCCTCTTGTTGATCCATTCTCGTGATACTACGGGAAATGAATTCGGTCAGACTCGTTGAACTCGCTGCATCCATGGTCTGGTCAGATCGTTCTGTAACAATACAGAGGCGGATGCAAGATGCAAGCAACGATGGTTTAATGAATACAGGTTACAGCAGCAACAGGACAGACAGACTGTACTCAGACGGAATCCGACCCAGGGACTAGGGCGCATCCTCCTATGTGAGCGTGCTGAGAAACCCAGGTGAGAGTGTCCGGATGGGTAGGAAGGAGCACAGCAGATAATCCACACAAGGGCGGCGAGAGATGAGTACGGACACACGACACAACCTCAGGGAAGTAACAACGATCTGACAACAAGAAACACTGGTTACAGAACATATAAAGGGAAGATAAGTGATTCCAGCTGGCGCAGACAATCAGGCCGAGATTGGGAACCACGCCCACACAAACACGGGAGAGAGAGAGAAAAGGAAGCAGTGGATTCATGAACCGTGACAATACCCCCCCCCCTAGGAACGCCTCTTGGCGTTCCCAGGCGAATTTACCTGTCGATTGAAATCATCGATAAGGGAGTGATCCAGAATGTCCCTAGCAGGTACCCAACTTCTCTCCTCCGGGCCGTAACCCTCCCAGTCCACCAGGTACTGGAATCCGCGTCCCCTCCTTCTAGAGTCCAAAATACGATTGACAGAAAAGGTGGGTTCCCCATCAACAAGTCGTGGCGGCGGGGAACCGGGACCGGTGGGTTAATGCGTGCCTGAAACACAGGTTTTATTTTAGACACATGAAAGGTAGGATGAATTCTCCTATACGCCGGAGGAAGCTGGAGCCGGACCGCCACCGGACTAATGATCCTGGTGACTTTGAACGGGCCGATAAATTTGGGGGCAAGCTTGTTCGAAACGGATCGGAGTGGAATGTTCTTAGTAGAAAGCCACACTCTTTGGCCAACGACGTATACCGGAGGCTTCGACCGGTGGCGATCGTCCTTAGTCTTGGTGCGCGCCCCCACCCGGAGAAGAGTCTCACGGGCTCTGCTCCATGCGTGGCGGCACCTCTGGATGAAAGCGTGAGCGGAGGGAACAGACACCTCGGACTCCGTACTGGGAAAGATAGGTGGCTGGTAACCTAAACTACACTCAAACGGAGAGAGACCCGTGGCTGCCACTGGCAACGAATTGTGAGCGTACTCAACCATAGAGAGTTGTTGACTCCAGGAAGAGGGATTCTTAGAAACCAAACATCGCAACACTCTCTCCAAACCTTGGTTGGCCCTCTCCGCTTGACCGTTGCTCTGGGGATGAAACCCTGAAGACAGGCTGACACTCGCTCCCAGTAACCTACAAAACTCTTGCCAAAACTTGGACACAAATTGGGGCCCCCTGTCAGAAACTACGTCCATCGGCAGACCATGTAAGCGAAAGACGTGATCCACGACAGTTACCGCTGTCTCCTTGGCAGATGGTAATTTAGGCAAGGGAATAAAATGAGCCGCCTTCGAGAACCGGTCCACCACGGTCAAAACAACCGTCTTGCCCTGGGAGGGCGGGAGTGCGGTAACAAAATCTAGCGCGATGTGGGACCAGGGTCTCGAAGGGACCGACAGCGGTTGGAGTAACCCATCTGGGGTCGATTAGAAGTCTTCCCAGTGGCACAAACCGAGCAAGCCAAGACAAAACTGTGAATGTCACGAGCCATCAGTGGCCACCAAAAGCGTTGCTTAACCAAAAAAGCTAGTGCGACTGACTCCTGGATGACACGCTACGTTGGAGCAATGCCCCCACCGAATAACATCGGACCGACACCCCTCCGGCACAAACAACCGATTAGGCGGGCAACCGGGCGGAGGCGTTACCCCTTCTAAGGCCGTTTTGACCCTCGATTCAACCTCCCATGTGAGTGTGGAGACCACTAGGGTCCCGGGTAGGATGCACTCGGGAGTGGATGGGCGTTCGGAATGGTCAAAAATGCGAGAAAGGGAATCGGGTTTGACATTCTTGGAACCCGGGCGATACGAGAGAGAGAGAAGTCAAAACGTCCGAAAAAGAGTGCCCACCGCGCCTGCCTGGAGTTAAGTCGCTTGGCGGTTCTGATATATTCCAAATTTTTGTGATCGGTCCAAACTATAAAGGTACCCCGAACCCTCTAACCAATGGCGCCACTCCTCCAGTGCTAACTTCACTGCCAACAACTCTCTGTTGCCAATGTCGTAGTTGCGTTCCGCAGGTGATAACCGATGGGAAAGGAACGCGCAAGGGTGCATCTTGTCGTCAGAAGAGGAACGTTGGGAAAGTACCGCACCTACCCCCACCTCTGAAGCGTCCACCTCCACCACGAACTGACGCGAGGGATCGGGAGCTATGAGGATGGGAGCCGAAACAAAGCGGCTCTTGAGTTTGACGAATGCAGCCTCGGCTGTATCGGACCACCTGAACGTCACTCTGGGGAGGTTAAGGCGGTAAGAGGAGCGACTATCTGGCTAAAGTTGCGAACGAAACGCCGGTAGAAATTGGCGAATCCCAGAAACCTCTGTAGGGCCTTACGGGAATCTGGGCTTGGCCAATCCACCACAGCCTTAACCTTGTCAGGATCCATGCGAATACCTTCAGTCGAGACGATGTAACCTAGGAATGGAACGGATTGTGCATGAAAAATGCATTTCTCCGCCTTGACAAAAAGTCCATTCTCCAACAACCTCTGAAGCACTCGTCTGACGTGCTGAACGTGTTCCTGGAGAGAAGAAGAAAAAATCAGTATGTCATCCAGGTAAACATATATGAACTGATCAATCATATCTCTCAGCACGTCATTTACGAGTGCCTGGAAAACCGCTGGGGAGTTGGATAGCCCAAAAGGCATGACCAAATATTCGAAGTGCCCTCTGGGGGTGTTAAACGCGGTCTTCCATTCGTCCCCCCCCCTTATGCGAACCAAATGATATGCATTACGTAAATCCAACTTAGTGAACACGGATGCTCCCTGTAACCTTTCAAAGGCTGAGGACATCAACGGTAAGGGATAGGTATTCTTCACTGTGATGTTATTCAACCCACGGTAATCAATGCAAGGACGCAGAGATCCGTCCTTCTTCTCCACAAAGAAGAACCCCGCCCCGCTGGAGAAGAGGAAGGACGAATGAATCCAGATGCCAGAGAACCAGAGATGTATCTCTCCATAGCCTCCCTCTCAGGAACAGAGAGTGAATATAACTTGCCTTTAGGCGGAGACTCACCTGGCAATAATTCTATTGCACAGTCATAGGGACGATGCGGAGGAAGAGAAGCAGCACGGGACTTACTGAACACCTCCTTCAGGTCGAGGTATTCAACGGGCACGTTAGACAAATCCACCGCCTCCTCTAGAAACACAGAATCAGACACAGACGAACAAGCAGACACTAAACAGGACTCAAGACATTTGTTACTCCACATGGATATAGAATTATGACCCCAGTCAACTCTGGGGTTGTGTTGGGTGAGCCAAGGGTGGCCGAGAACTAATGGTGCAAGGGGTGAGTCCATGAGTAGAAATGATAGTGTCTCAGTGTGATTGCCAGAAGTGATGAGTGTGATAGGTTCAGTGGTGTGAGAAATGTTGGGTAGTTCTTGACCATTGAGAGCGTTGATGGATATCTTGTGCGTGAGTGAGGTGATAGGAATCTGGAGCTTGTGAGCGAGCTTGAAGTCCATGAAATTACCCTCTGCTCCTGAGTCCAGTAAGGCTTGGGTGTCGTGCGTGTGGTTGGCCCATCTTAGTCTTACCGGGAGGAGAGTAGATGATGAGGTCTTCTCTGTGGTGACACCACCCGATAGTAGCCTCATTCTTACTACCGGGCCTAATCTTTTACCGGGCAGGAGTGGATAAAGTGGCCCGCTCTACCACAGTAGAGACAGAGTCCTTGGGATCTCCGCCTCTCCCTCTCTTCCCGGGAGAGGCGAGCTCTCCCCAGCTGCATGGGTTCGTGAGCAGAGGCTGAACTGGCCGTGTTCCCGCCGCTGGCATGCCAGCCCTCCGTGTCGTTATACGGTCTGTTAGGGCATGCTCGGCGGCCAACACGACTCAGACGAGCGTCGACCCTCAAGGCTAGTTCCACTAGTCCATTTAAACTCCTGGGAAGGTCCAGAACATAAATCTCCTTCTGGATCCGGTCCTCCAGCCCATGCCGGAACATGTCCCACTGCGCCTCCTCGTTCCACTGACACTCTGCGGCCAGAGTGCGGAATTGGATGGAGTATTCCGATACTGAACGGTCTCCTTGGCGAAGGACAGCGAGTAGTCTGGCCGCCTCCCTACCCGCCACGGCCCGATCGAAGACCCTTCTCATCTCCTCGGAGAGTGTCTGGAAAGAGGTGCAGCATGGGTCCTGGTTCGCCCACACCGCCGTTCCCCAAAGAGCCGCTTTGCCTGATAGCAGTGTGAGTACGAATGCTACCTTAGACTGTTCACGGTTGAAGGTCAGTGGCTGCAACGAGAAATGCATGGAACATCTCGTAAGAAAAGCTCTGCAATAGTCAGGATCACCTGAATAACCCTTTGGTGTCGGTAACCGTGGCTCTAGCTGGGAATCCGGCTCTGGCGGGGCGGGTTGAACTGCCGGTGTAGGTGGGGCAGCGAGACCCCTCAGATGTTGTAATTGTTGGGTCAGCTGGGATACCTGCGTCGCAATGGCTTGTACTTCCCGACCTGTGCTGGAGATGTTCTCCTCTTGTTGATCCATTCTCGTGATACTACGGGAAATGAATTCGGTCAGACTCGTTGAACTCGCTGCATCCATGGTCTGGTCAGATCGTTCTGTAACAATACAGAGGCGGATGCAAGATGCAAGCAACGATGGTTTAATGAATACAGGTTACAGCAGCAACAGGACAGACAGACTGTACTCAGACGGAATCCGACCCAGGGACTAGGGCGCATCCTCCTATGTGAGCGTGCTGAGAAACCCAGGTGAGAGTGTCCGGATGGGTAGGAAGGAGCACAGCAGATAATCCACACAAGGGCGGCGAGAGATGAGTACGGACACACGACACAACCTCAGGGAAGTAACAACGATCTGACAACAAGAAACACTGGTTACAGAACATATAAAGGGAAGATAAGTGATTCCAGCTGGCGCAGACAATCAGGCCGAGATTGGGAACCACGCCCACACAAACACGGGAGAGAGAGAAAAGGAAGCAGTGGATTCATGAACCGTGACAATACCCCCCCCCCTAGGAACGCCTCTTGGCGTTCCCAGGCGAATTTACCTGTCGATTGAAATCATCGATAAGGGAGTGATCCAGAATGTCCCTAGCAGGTACCCAACGTCTCTCCTCCGGGCCGTAACCCTCCCAGTCCACCAGGTACTGGAATCCGCGTCCCCTCCTTCTAGAGTCCAAAATACGATTGACAGAAAAGGTGGGTTCCCCATCAACAAGTCGTGGCGGCGGGGAACCGGGACCGGTGGGTTAATGCGTGCCTGAAACACAGGTTTTATTTTAGACACATGAAAGGTAGGATGAATTCTCCTATACGCCGGAGGAAGCTGGAGCCGGACCGCCACCGGACTAATGATCCTGGTGACTTTGAACGGGCCGATAAATTTGGGGGCAAGCTTGTTCGAAACGGATCGGAGTGGAATGTTCTTAGTAGAAAGCCACACTCTTTGGCCAACGACGTATACCGGAGGCTTCGACCGGTGGCGATCGTCCTTAGTCTTGGTGCGCGCCCCACCCGGAGAAGAGTCTCACGGGCTCTGCTCCATGCGTGACGGCACCTCTGGATGAAAGCGTGAGCGGAGGGAACAGACACCTCGGACTCCG
The DNA here is from genome assembly GCF_034236695.1 of Oncorhynchus nerka. Taxonomy (NCBI): domain Eukaryota; kingdom Metazoa; phylum Chordata; class Actinopteri; order Salmoniformes; family Salmonidae; genus Oncorhynchus; species Oncorhynchus nerka. The sequence goes on from NC_088405.1 coordinate 17,933,934, forward strand.
TACTGGGAAAGATAGGTGGCTGGTAACCTAAACTACACTCAAACGGAGAGAGACCCGTGGCTGCCACTGGCAACGAATTGTGAGCGTACTCAACCATAGAGAGTTGTTGACTCCAGGAAGAGGGATTCTTAGAAACCAAACATCGCAACACTCTCTCCAAACCTTGGTTGGCCCTCTCCGCTTGACCGTTGCTCTGGGGATGAAACCCTGAAGACAGGCTGACACTCGCTCCCAGTAACCTACAAAACTCTTGCCAAAACTTGGACACAAATTGGGGCCCCCTGTCAGAAACTACGTCCATCGGCAGACCATGTAAGCGAAAGACGTGATCCACGACAGTTACCGCTGTCTCCTTGGCAGATGGTAATTTAGGCAAGGGAATAAAATGAGCCGCCTTCGAGAACCGGTCCACCACGGTCAAAACAACCGTCTTGCCCTGGGAGGCGGGAGTGCGGTAACAAAATCTAGCGCGATGTGGGACCAGGGTCTCGAAGGGACCGACAGCGGTTGGAGTAACCCATCTGGGGGTCGATTAGAAGTCTTCCCAGTGGCACAAACCGAGCAAGCCAAGACAAAACTGTGAATGTCACGAGCCATCAGTGGCCACCAAAAGCGTTGCTTAACCAAAAAGCTAGTGCGACTGACTCCTGGATGACACGCTACGTTGGAGCAATGCCCCCACCGAATAACATCGGACCGACACCCCTCCGGCACAAACAACCGATTAGGCGGGCAACCGGGCGGGCGTTACCCCTTCTAAGGCCGTTTTGACCCTCGATTCAACCTCCCATGTGAGTGTGGAGACCACTAGGGTCCCGGGTAGGATGCACTCGGGAGTGGATGGGCGTTCGGAATGGTCAAAAATGCGAGAAAGGGAATCGGGTTTGACATTCTTGGAACCCGGGCGATACGAGAGAGAGAAGTCAAAACGTCCGAAAAGAGTGCCCACCGCGCCTGCCTGGAGTTAAGTCGCTTGGCGGTTCTGATATATTCCAAATTTTTGTGATCGGTCCAAACTATAAAAGGTACCCCGAACCCTCTAACCAATGGCGCCACTCCTCCAGTGCTAACTTCACTGCCAACAACTCTCTGTTGCCAATGTCGTAGTTGCGTTCCGCAGGTGATAACCGATGGGAAAGGAACGCGCAAGGGTGCATCTTGTCGTCAGAAGAGGAACGTTGGGAAAGTACCGCACCTACCCCCACCTCTGAAGCGTCCACCTCCACCACGAACTGACGCGAGGGATCGGGAGCTATGAGGATGGGAGCCGAAACAAAGCGGCTCTTGAGTTTGACGAATGCAGCCTCGGCTGTATCGGACCACCTGAACGTCACTCTGGGGGAGGTTAAGGCGGTAGAGAGGAGCGACTATCTGGCTAAAGTTGCGAACGAAACGCCGGTAGAAATTGGCGAATCCCAGAAACCTCTGTAGGGCCTTACGGGAATCTGGGCTTGGCCAATCCACCACAGCCTTAACCTTGTCAGGATCCATGCGAATACCTTCAGTCGAGACGATGTAACCTAGGAATGGAACGGATTGTGCATGAAAAATGCATTTCTCCGCCTTGACAAAAAGTCCATTCTCCAACAACCTCTGAAGCACTCGTCTGACGTGCTGAACGTGTTCCTGGAGAGAAGAAGAAAAAATCAGTATGTCATCCAGGTAAACATATATGAACTGATCAATCATATCTCTCAGCACGTCATTTACGAGTGCCTGGAAAACCGCTGGGGAGTTGGATAGCCCAAAGGCATGACCAAATATTCGAAGTGCCCTCTGGGGGTGTTAAACGCGGTCTTCCATTCGTCCCCCCCCCTTATGCGAACCAAATGATATGCATTACGTAAATCCAACTTAGTGAACACGGATGCTCCCTGTAACCTTTCAAAGGCTGAGGACATCAACGGTAAGGGATAGGTATTCTTCACTGTGATGTTATTCAACCCACGGTAATCAATGCAAGGACGCAGAGATCCGTCCTTCTTCTCCACAAAGAAGAACCCCGCCCCCGCTGGAGAAGAGGAAGGACGAATGAATCCAGATGCCAGAGAACCAGAGATGTATCTCTCCATAGCCTCCCTCTCAGGAACAGAGAGTGAATATAACTTGCCTTTAGGCGGAGACTCACCTGGCAATAATTCTATTGCACAGTCATAGGGACGATGCGGAGGAAGAGAAGCAGCACGGGACTTACTGAACACCTCCTTCAGGTCGAGGTATTCAACGGGCACGTTAGACAAATCCACCGCCTCCTCTAGAAACACAGAATCAGACACAGACGAACAAGCAGACACTAAACAGGACTCAAGACATTTGTTACTCCACATGGATATAGAATTATGACCCCAGTCAACTCTGGGGTTGTGTTGGGTGAGCCAAGGGTGGCCGAGAACTAATGGTGCAAGGGGTGAGTCCATGAGTAGAAATGATAGTGTCTCAGTGTGATTGCCAGAAGTGATGAGTGTGATAGGTTCAGTGGTGTGAGAAATGTTGGGTAGTTCTTGACCATTGAGAGCGTTGATGGATATCTTGTGCGTGAGTGAGGTGATAGGAATCTGGAGCTTGTGAGCGAGCTTGAAGTCCATGAAATTACCCTCTGCTCCTGAGTCCAGTAAGGCTTGGGTGTCGTGCGTGTGGTTGGCCCATCTTAGTCTTACCGGGAGGAGAGTAGATGATGAGGTCTTCTGTGGTGGATCTCATTCTTACTACCCCTAATCTTTTACCGGGCAGGAGTGGATAAAGTGGCCCGCTCTACCACAGTAGAGACAGAGTCCTGGGATCTCCGCCTCTCCCTCTCTTGGGTTCCCCAGCTGCATGGGTTGTGAGCGGAGGCTGAACTGGCCGTGTTCCCGCCGCTGGCATGCCAGCCCTCCGTGTCGTTATATGGTCTGTTAGGGCATGCTCGGCGGCCAACACGACTCAGACGAGCGTCGACCCTCAAGGCTAGTTCCACTAGTCCATTTAAACTCCTGGGAAGGTCCAGAACATAAATCTCCTTCTGGATCCGGTCCTCCAGCCCATGCCGGAACATGTCCCACTGCGCCTCCTCGTTCCACTGACACTCTGCGGCCAGAGTGCGGAATTGGATGGAGTATTCCGATACTGAACGGTCTCCTTGGCGAAGGTCAGCGAGTAGTCTGGCCGCCTCCCTACCCGCCACGGCCCGATCGAAGACCCTTCTCATCTCCTCGGAGAGTGTCTGGAAAGAGGTGCAGCATGGGTCCTGGTTCGCCCACACCGCCGTTCCCCAAAGAGCCGCTTTGCCTGATAGCAGTGTGAGTACGAATGCTACCTTAGACTGTTCACGGTTGAAGGTCCGTGGCTGCAACGAGAAATGCATGGAACATCTCGTAAGAAAAGCTCTGCAATAGTCAGGATCACCTGAATAACCCTCTGGTGTCGGTAGCCGTGGCTCTAGCTGGGAATCCGGCTCTGGCGGGCGGGTTGAACTGCCGGTGTAGGTGGGGCAGCGAGACCCCTCAGATGTTGTAATTGTTGGGTCAGCTGGGATACCTGCGTCGCAATGGCTTGTACTTCCCGACCTGTGCTGGAGATGTTCTCCTCTTGTTGATCCATTCTCGTGATACTACGGGAAATGAATTCGGTCAGACTCGTTGAACTCGCTGCATCCATGGTCTGGTCAGATCGTTCTGTAACAATACAGAGGCGGATGCAAGATGCAAGCAACGATGGTTTAATGAATACAGGTTACAGCAGCAACAGGACAGACAGACTGTACTCAGACGGAATCCGACCCAGGGACTAGGGCGCATCCTCCTATGTGAGCGTGCTGAGAAACCCAGGTGAGAGTGTCCGGATGGGTAGGAAGGAGCACAGCAGATAATCCACACAAGGGCGGCGAGAGATGAGTACGGACACACGACACAACCTCAGGGAAGTAACAACGATCTGACAACAAGAAACACTGGTTACAGAACATATAAAGGGAAGATAAGTGATTCCAGCTGGCGCAGACAATCAGGCCGAGATTGGGAACCACGCCCACACAAACACGGGAGAGAGAGAGAGAGAGAGAGAGAGAGAGAGAGAGAGAGAGAGAGAGAGAGAGAGAGAGAGAAAAGGAAAAGGAGGCAGTGGATTCATGAACCGTGACAGTACTGGGACAGAGTCAATGTGGAGGCTATGTACAGGGTGTACTGGGACAGAGTCAATGTGGAGGCTATGTACAGGGAGTACTGGGACAGAGTCAATGTGGAGGCTATGTACAGGGGGTACTGGGACTGTGCGGTGGCACCGGTTAGTCGAGGAAATTGAGGTAATACAGTTGAAGTCGGAAGTTTACTTACACTTAGGTTGGAGTCATTAAAACTAGTTTTTCAACCACTCCACTAATTTCTTGTCAACAAACTATAGTTTTGGCAAGTCGGTTAGGACATCTACTTTCTGCATGACACAAGTCATTTTTCAACAATTGTTTACAGAAAGATTATTTCACTTATAATTCACTGTACCACAATTCCTGTGGGTCAGTAGTTTATATACACTAAGTTGACTGTGCCTTGAAACAGCTTGGAAAATTCCAGAAAATGATGTCATGGCATAGAAGCTTCTGATAGGCTAATTGACATCATTTGAATCAATTGGAGGTGTACCTGTGGATTTATTTCAAGGCCTACTTTCAAACTCACTGTGTCTTTGCTTGACATCATGGGAAAATCAAAAGAAATCAGCCAAGAATTGTAGACCTCCACAAGTTTGGTTCATCCTTGGGAGCAATTTCCAAACGCCTGAAGGTACCACGTTCATCTGTACAAACAATTGTATGCCAGTATTTGGTGAAAAAGGTGCAAATCAATCCCAGAACAACAGCAAAGGACCATGTGAAGATGCTGGAGGAAACAGGTACAAAAGTATCTACATCCACAGTAAAACAAGTCCTATATCGACATAACCTGAAAGGCCGCTCAGCAAGGAAGAAGCCACTGCTCCAAAACCGCCATTAAAAAGCCAGATTACGGTTTGCAACTGTACATGGGGACAAAGATCGTACTTTTTGGAGAAATGTCCTCTGGTCTGATGAAAAAAAATAGAACTCTTAATGGCCATAATGGCCATCGTTATGTTTGGAGGAAAAAGAGGGAAGCTTGCAAGCCGAAGAACACCATCCCTTATGTTGTGGGGGTGCTTTGCTGCAGGAGAGAGAGGACTTTGTTGTCCTTAAGCCATTTTTCCACAACTTTGGAAGTGTGATTCGGGTTCATTGTCCATTTGGAAGACCGATTCACAACCAAGCTTTAACTTCCAGACTGAAGTCTTGAAATGTTGCTTCAATATATCCACATAATTTTCAAACCTCATGCTGCTATCTATTTTGTGAAGTGCACCAGTCCCTCCTGCAGCAAAGCAACCCCATGAATCCAGTAGTAAATCAATACTAAACCAGTAGTAAACCATTAAACCAGTAGTAAACCATTAAACCAGTAGTAAATCAATACTAAACCAGTAGTAAACCAATAAACCAGTAGTAAACCATTAAACCAGTAGTAAATCAATCCTAAACCAGCAGTAAACCATTAAACCAATAGTAAATCAATACTAAACCAGTAGTAAATCTATACTAAACCAGTAATAAATCGATACTAAACCAGTAGTAAACCATTAAACCAGTAGTAAATCAGTACTAAACCAGTAGTAAACCAGTAGTAAACCATTAAACCAGTAGTAAATCAGTACTAAACCAGTAGTAAACCAGTAGTAAACCATTAAACCAGTAGTAAATCAGTACTAAACCAGTAGTAAAGCAATAGTAAACCATTAAACCAGTAGTAAACCATTGAACCAGTAGTAAAGCAGTAGTAAACCATTAAACCAGTAGTAAAGCAGTAGTAAACCAGTAGTAAACCAGTAGTAAACCATTAAACCAGTAGTAAATCAGTACTAAACCAGTAGGTAAGCAGTAGTAAACCATTAAACCAGTAGTAAAGCAGTAGTAAAGCAGTAGTAAACCAGTAGTAAACCATTAAACCAGTAGTAAATCAGTACTAAACCAGTAGTAAAGCAGTAGTAAACCATTAAACCAGTAGTAAAGCAGTAGTAAACCAGTAGTAAACCATTAAACCAGTAGTAAATCAGTACTAAACCAGTAGTAAACCAGTAGTAAACCATTAAACCAGTAGTAAATCAGTACTAAACCAGTAGTAAACCAGTAGTAAACCATTAAACCAGTAGTAAATCAGTACTAAACCAGTAGTAAAGCAGTAGTAAACCATTAAACCAGTAGTAAACCATTGAACCAGTAGTAAAGCAGTAGTAAACCATTAAACCAGTAGTAAAGCAGTAGTAAACCATTAAACCAGTAGTAAAGCAGTAGTAAACCATTAAACCAGTAGTAAAGCAGTAGTAAACCAGTAGTAAACAGTAGTAAACCATTAAACCATTAAACCAGTAGTAAATCAGTAAAACCATTAAACAGTAGTAAACAGTACAAAAACCAGTAGTAAAGCAGTAGTAAACCATTAAACCCATTAAACCAGTAGTAAAGCAGTAGTAAACCAGTAGTAAACCAGTAGTAAACCATTAAACCAGTAGTAAATCAGTACTAAACCAGTAGTAAACCATTAAACCAGTAGTAAATCAGTACTAAGCCAGTAGTAAACCAGTAGTAAACCATTAAACCAGTAGTAAATCAGTACTAAACCAGTAGTAAAGCAGTAGTAAACCATTAAACCAGTAGTAAACCATTGAACCAGTAGTAAAGCAGTAGTAAACCATTAAACCAGTAGTAAAGCAGTAGTAAACCATTAAACCAGTAGTAAAGCAGTAGTAAACCATTAAACCAGTAGTAAAGCAGTAGTAAACCAGTAGTAAACCATTAAACCAGTAGTAAATCAGTACTAAACCAGTAGTAAAGCAGTAGTAAACCATTAAACCAGTAGTAAAGCAGTAGTAAACCAGTAGTAAACCAGTAGTAAACCATTAAACCAGTAGTAAAGCAGTAGTAAACCAGTAGTAAACCATTAAACCAGTAGTAAATCAGTACTAAACCAGTAGTAAACCATTAAACCAGTAGTAAATCAGTACTAAGCCAGTAGTAAACCAGTAGTAAACCAGTAGTAAAAACCAGTAGTAAAGTAAACCATTAAACCAGTAGTAAACCATTGAACCAGTAGTAAAGCAGTAGTAAACCATTGAACCAGTAGTAAAGCAGTAGTAAACCAGTAGTAAACCATTAAACCAGTAGTAAATCAGTACTAAACCAGTAGTAAACCATGAAACCAGTAGTAAATCAGTACTAAGCCAGTAGTAAACCAGTAGTAAACCATTAAACCAGTAGTAAATCAGTACTAAACCAGTAGTAAAGCAGTAGTAAACCATTAAACCAGTAGTAAACCATTAAACCAGTAGTAAAGCAGTAGTAAACCATTAAACCAGTAGTAAAGCAGTAGTAAACCATTAAACCAGTAGTAAAGCAGTAGTAAACCATTGAACCAGTACTAAACCAGTAGTAAACCAGTAGTAAACCATTAAACCAGTAGTAAATCAGTACTAAACCAGTAGTAAACCATTGAACCGGTAGTAAAGCAGTAGTAAACCATTAAACCAGTAGTAAAAGTAGTAAAGCAGTAGTAAACCATTGAACCAGTAGTAAAGCAGTAAACCCATTGAAACCAGTAGTAAATCAGTACTAAGCCAGTAGTAAACCAGTAGTAAACCATTAAACCAGTAGTAAATCAGTACTAAACCAGTAGTAAAGCAGTAGTAAACCATTAAACCAGTAGTAAAGCAGTAGTAAACCATTAAACCAGTAGTAAAGCAGTAGTAAACCATTAAACCCAGTAGTAAACCATTGAACCAGTACTAAACCAGTAGTAAACCAGTAGTAAACCATTAAACCAGTAGTAAACCATTGAACCAGTAGTAAAGCAGTAGTAAACCATTGAACCAGTACTAAACCAGTAGTAAACCATTAAACCAGTAGTAAATCAGTACTAAACCAGTAGTAAAGCAGTAGTAAACCATTGAACCAGTAGTAAAGCAGTAGTAAACCATTAAACCAGTAGTAAAGCAGTAGTAAACCATTAAACCAGTAGTAAACCAGTAGTGAACCATTAAACCAGTAATAAACCATGGAGTCTGTTGTTGTGATTGTTTTCTCTCTGTGAGAGAGCAACCTTGCTGTGCCTGGAGGAGACAGCCAAGGTCGGCAGAAGGCTAACACACACACACGGGACTGGGATCTGCTGTGCTGACTGAAGGAAGGTGTTACTGGGGTATTTTTAGTGTTCATCTGTCCCCTGTTCCTCCCCTGTAGGCTGGTTTCTACCTCTGTGGACTTCTTCAGGCCTAATGTCTAGTCAGAGGAGGTTAACGTGAGGAAACATTTCTGTCCTGAAATAGACCTCCACTCTGCAGCCGCAGGGACACCACACTCTGTTCTATTACCACCACAGTGTGCGTGTGTGAGTGTGCCTGTGTGAGTGAGTGTATGCGTGTGAGAGCGAGGGAGCATGTGCGAGTGAGAGCGAGTGAGCTTGCGCGTGTGAGAGCGAGTGAGCGTGCGTGTGAGAGCGAGCGTGCGTGTGAGTGAGAGAGCGTGCGTGTGAGAGAGAGAGCATGCGTGTGAACGAGAGATTGTGAGAGAGTGTGTGAGAGTGAGTGTGCGCGTGTGAGAGTGAGTGTGCGCTTGTGAGAGTGAGTGTGCGCTTGTGAGAGTGAGTGTGCGCGTGTGTGAGTGAGTGTGCGTGTGTGCACGTGTGCGAATGAGTGAGTTTACGCGTGTGAGAGTGAGTGTGCATGTGTGAGAGTGAGTGACTGTGCACTTGTGAGTGAGTGTGTGCGTGTGAGCGAATGAGTGTGAGAGAGCAAGTGAGCGTGAGAGAGTGAGTGTGTGAGAGAGCGGGCGAGCGTGCGTGTGTGTAATCGGGAACGTGTGAGATAGCTTGAGTGAGTGAGAGAGCGTGAGTGTGTGAGAGTGAGTGAGTGTGTGAGAGTGAGTGAGCGTGTGAGAGTGAGCTAGCATGTGAGTGTGTGTGAGTGAGCGTGTGAGAGCGGGAGCGTGTGTATGCGTGAGTGAGCAAGCGTGAGAGAGCTAGAGCGTGAGTGAGCATGTGAGAGTGAGCTAGCATGTGAGAGTGAGTGAGTCTGTGTGCGAGTGAGTGCGAGCGAGAGTGAGAGTGCGTGTGCATGTGAGAGAGTGAGTGAGTGTGCCTGTGTGAGAGTGAGAGAGAAAGCGTGCGTACGCGTGAGAGAGCGTTCGTGTGTGTGCAAGTGAGTGTGAGAGATTGAGTGAGTGTGAGTGAGTGAGCGAGCGTGTGAGCTTGAGTGATCCTTTGAGCGTGTGTGATCCTGTGAGCGTGAGTGAGTGTGAGCGTGAATGTGCATGTGTGAGAGTTAGTGTGTGGGTGAGTGTGAGTGAGCCTGTGCGCGTGTGAGAGTGAGTGAGTGTATGAGAGTGAGTGAGTGTGCACATGTGAGAATGAGTGTGTGTGAGCGTGTGTGAGTGTGTGAGAGTGAGTGAGCGTGTGAGAGTGAGCTAGCATGTGAGAGTGAGTGAGCGAGCGAGTGAGAGTGTGTGAGAGAGCGAGTGAGCATGTGAGAGCGGGAGCGTGTGTGAGCGTGAGTGAGAAAGCGTGAGAGAGCGTGAGCGTGTGAGAGTGAGTGAGCATGTGAGAGTGAGCTAGCATGTGAGTGAGATAGCATGTGAGAGTGAGTGAGTGAGCGAGAGTGTGTGAGAGAGGGCGCATGTGTGAGCATGAGTTAGGGAGCATGAGAGAGTGTGAGTGGGTGAGAGAGCGAGTGTGAGAGTGAGTGAGTCAGTGAGCATGTGAGAGTCAGTGAGAGTGTGTGAGAGAGTAAGCGTGTGAGAGTGTGTGAGAGAGTGAGCTTGTGAGAGTTAGCGAGCGAGAGTGAGAGAGTCTGTGTGGGAGTGAGTGCGAGCGAGCGTGTGAGAGTGAGTGAGCGTGTGAGCCTGAGTGAGTAAGCGTGTGTGAGCGTGAGAGAGAAAGTGTGTGTACGTGTGAGAGAGCGTTCGTGTGTGTGCGAGTGAGTGAGAGATTGAGTGAGTGTGAGTTAGCATGTGAGCATGTGAGTGAGTGTGAGTTAGCATGTGAGCGTGAGTGAGTGAGCGAGCGTGTGAGCTTGAGTGATCCTGTGAGCGTGAGTGATTCTGTGAGCGTGAGTGAGTGTGAGGGTGAATGTGCATGTGTGAGAGTGAGTGAGTGTGCACGTGCGTGAGCGAGTGAGCATGAGAGAGTAAGCGTGTGTGAGCGTGAGAGAGAAAGCGTGTGTACGTGTGAGAGAGCGTTCGTGTGTGTGCGAGTGAGTGTGAGAGATTGAGTGAGTGTGAGTTAGCATGTGAGCGTGAGTGAGTGAGCGAGCGTGTGAGCTTGAGTGATCCTGTGAGCGTGAGTGATTCTGTGAGCGTGAGTGAGTGTGAGGGTGAATGTGCATGTGTGAGAGTGTGTGTGCGAGTGAGCGTGAGTGAGTGAGTGAGTGAGCGTGAGTGAGTGTGAGTGAGCCTGTGCACGTGTGAGAGTTAGTGAGTGAGTGTGCACGTGTGAGAGTGAGTGAGTGTGTGAGTGAGTGTGTGAGAGTGTGTGTGTGTGTGTGAGCATGTGTGAGAGTGAGAGCGTGTGTGAGTGTGTGTGAGCGTGTGTGTGTGAGAGCGAGTGAACGTGTGAGTGAGGGTGTGTGAGAGTGAGCGTGTGTGAGAGTAGGTGAGCGTGTGTAAGAGTGGGTGAGCGTGTGTGAGAGTGAGTGTGTGTGAGAGTGAGTGAATGAGTGAGCGTGTGAGTGAGTGAGTGTGTCTGAGGGAGTGTGTGTGTGTGAGCTTGAGTGAGTGTGTGAGAGTGAGTGAGTGAGCGTGTGTGAGAGTGAGTGAGCATGGTGGAGAGTGAGCGTGTGTGTGAGTGTGTGTGTGAGAGTGAGTGAGCATGTGTGTGTGTGAGTGAGTGTGTGTGACAGTGAATGAGTGAGCGTGTGTGAGAGTGAGTCAGCGTGTGTGTGTGTGTGTGTGTGAGAGTGAGCGAGCGTGAGTGAGCGTGTGTGAGAGTGTATGAGTGAGCGTGTATGAATGAGCATGTGCGTGTGTGTGAATGAGCGTGTGTGAGAGTGAATGAGTGAGCATGTGAGTGTGAGAGCGTGTGTGAGTGTATGTGAGTGTGTGTGAGAGCGAGTGTGTGTGAGAGCGAGTGAATGTGTGAGTGAGCGTGTGTGAGAGTGAGTGAGCGTGTGTGTGTGAGAGTGAGTGAGCGTTTGTGAGAGTAAGCAAGCGTGAGTGAGCGTGTGCGAGAGTGTGTGAGCGAGCGTGTGTGAGAGCGAGTGTGTGTGAGAACGAGTGTGTGTGAGAGCGAGTGTGTGAGTGAGTGAGTGAGCATGTGTGTGTGTGTGTGTGAGGGAGTGTGTGTGTGTGTGTGTGTGAGAGAGTGAGTGAGCGTGAGTGAGTGAGCGTGTGTGAGAGTGAGCGTGGGTGAGAGTGTGAGTGTGTGTGAGCGTGAGTGAGCGTGAGTGAGAGTGAGCGAGCGTGTGTGAGAGTGAGTGAGTGAGTGAGTGATATGAGAGTGAGTGAGTGAGCGTGTGTGAGCGTGTGAGTGAGCATGTGTGTGTGTGAGTGAGTGAGCGTGTGCGAGAGTGAGTGAGCGTGTGTGTGAGTGAGGGAGCGTGTGAGTGAGCTTGTGTGTGAGTGAGCGTGTGTGTGAGTGAGTGAGCGTGTGTGAGAGTGAGCGAACGTGAGTGAGCGTGTGTGAGAGTGTGTGAGTGAGCGTGTATGAGTGAGCATGTGTGTGTGTGTGTGAGTGAGCGTGTGTGAGAGTGTGTGAGTGAGCATGTGAGTGTGAGAGCGTGTGAGAGCGTGTGTGAGTGTGTGTGTGAGTGAGTGTGTGTGAGAGCGAGTGTGTGGGAGAGCGAGTGAATGTGTGAGTTAGCGTGTTTGAGAGTGAGTGAGCGTGTGTGTGTGTGTGTGTGTGTGTGAGAGTGGGTGAGCGTTTGTGAGAGTAAGCAAGCGTGAGTGAGAGTGAGTGAGTGAGTGAGTGATATGAGAGTGAGTGAGTGAGCGTGTGTGAGCGTGTGCGTGAGCATGTGTGTGTGTGAGTGAGTGAGCGTGTGCGAGAGTGAGTGAGCGTGTGTGTGAGTGAGGGAGTGTGTGAGTGAGCTTGTGTGTGAGTGAGCGTGTGTGTGAGTGAGTGAGAGTGAGCGAGCGTGAGTGAGCGTGTGTGAGAGTGTGTGAGTGAGCGTGTATGAGTGAGCATGTGTGTGTGTGTGAGTGAGCATGTGTGAGAGTGTGTGAGTGAGCATGTGAGTGTGAGAGCTTGTGTGAGTGTATGTGAGTGTGTGTGTGAGTGAGTGTGTGTGAGAGCGAGTGTGTGTGAGATCGTGTGAATGTGTGAGTTAGCGTGTGTGAGAGTGAGTGAGCGTGTGTGTGTGTGTGTGTGTGTGTGTGAGAGTGAGTGAGCGTTTGTGAGAGTAAGCAAGCGTGAGTGAGCGTGTGCGAGAGTGTTTGAGCGAGCGTGTGTGAGTGAGCATGTGTGTGTGTGAGAGCGGGTGTGTGTGAGAACGAGTGTGTGTGTGTGTGTGAGGGAGTGTGTGTGTGTGTGAGAGTGAGTGAGCGTGAGTGAGCATGTGTGAGAGTGAGTGAGTGAGCGTGTATGAGAGTGAGTGTGTGAGTGAGCGTGAGTGAGTGAGCATGTGTGAGAGTGAGTGAGCGTGGGTGAGAGTGGGTGAGAGTGTGAGTGTGTGTGAGTGTGTGTGAGCGTGAGTGAGCGTGAGTGAGAGTGAGCGAGCGAGCGTGTGAGAGTGAGTGAGTGATGTGAGTGAGTGAGCGTGCGTGAGCGTGTGAGTGAGAGTGAGTGAGCATGTGAGTGTGAGAGCGTGTGTGAGTGTATGTGAGCGTGTGTGTGTGAGAGAGAGTTTGTGAGTGTGCTTGTGTGCTTGTGTGTGTGTGTGTGTGTGTGTGAGAGAGAGAGAGGGAGTGAGAGTGAGATAGTGAGTGACAGTGTGTGAGAGTGAGTGAGCGAGCGTGTGAGAGAGTGATTGTGTGTGTGTGTGAGAGAGAGTGTGTGTGTGTGTGTATGAGACCGTGAGTGTGAGTGAGTGAGTGTGTGAGGGAGGGAGCGTGCGTGAGTGAGTGAGCGTGTGAGAGGAAGCGAGCGTGCGAGAGGGAGTGAGAGAGTTTGTGTGTGAGTGTGTTTATTTGCATGTGCGGGTATGAGTGTGGGTGTGTATGTACAAGCAAGTGTGTGTTTGCGTACCTGTGCATTTGTGTGTGTGTGTGTGTGTGTGTCGACATTGCAGAATGTCCTCTGGACTTGCAGCTTTTCTACCAAAAACTGGAGCCACCTACTGTAAAGTCCATACTCTCTCTCTCCAACTAACTACCCTCCAACTGAAACACAAGCTGACCAGAGTTCATTTCCGAAGGCACCCACATCTCAGGCAATTTCCACCTGGCCTAGAAGTGCTGTGTGCTATATAAGACAAATTGTCTCCAACGCCCATGGGAGCTGTCTGTCTGTCTCTCTCTCTCTCTCTCTCTCTCTCTCTCTGTCTCTCTCTCTGTATCTTCCTCTCTCTCTCTCTCTCTCTCTCTCTCTCTCTCTCTCTCTCTCTCTCTCTCTCTCTCTCTCTCTCTGTCTCTCTCTGTCTCTCTCTCTGTCTCTCAATTCAATTCAATTCAATTCAATTCAAGGGCTTTATTGGCATGGGAAACATGTGTTAACATTGCCAAAGCAAGTGAGGTAGACAACATACAAAGTGAATATATAAGGTGAAAAACAACAAAAATGAACAGTAAACATTACACATACAGAAGTTTCAAAACAGTAAAGACATTACAAATGTCATATTATATATATATATATATATATATATATATATACAATGTACAAATAGTTAAAGGACACAAGATAAAATAAATAAGCATAAATATGGGTTGTATTTACAATGGTGTTTGTTCTTCACTGGTTGCCCTTTTCTCGTGGCAACAGGTCACAAATCTTGCTGCTGTGATGGCACACTGTGGAATTTCACCCAGTAGATATGGGAGTTTTTCAAAATTGGATTTGTTTTCGAATTCTTTGTGGATCTGTGTGATCTGGGGGAAATATGTATCTCTAATATGGTCATACATTGGGCAGGAGGTTAGGAAGTGCAGCTCAGTTTCCACCTCATTTTGTGGGCAGTGAGCACATAGCCTGTCTTCTCTTGAGAGCCATGTCTGCCTACGGCGGCCTTTCTCAATAGCAAGGCTATGCTCACTGAGTCTGTACATAGTCAAAGCTTTCCTTAATTTTGGGTCAGTCACAGTGGTCAGGTATTCTGCCGCTGTGTACTCTCTGTTTAGGGCCAAATAGCATTCTAGTTTGCTCTGTTTTTTTGTTAATTCTTTCCAATGTGTTAAGTAATTATCTTTTTGTTTTCTCATGATTTGGTTGGGTCTAATTGTGCTGTTGTCCTGGGGCTCTGTAGGGTGTGTTTGTGTTTGTGAACAGAGCCCCAGGACCAGCTTGCTTAGGGACTCTTCTCCAGGTTCATCTCTCTGTAGGTGATGGCTTTGTTATGGAAGGTTTGTGAATCGCTTCCTTTTAGGTGGTTGTAGAATTTAATGGCTCTTTTCTGGATTTTGATAATTAGTGGGTATCGGCCTAATTCTGCTCTGCATGCATTATTTGGTGTTTTACGTTGTACACGGAGGATATTTTTGCAGAATTCTGCGTGCAGAGTCTCAATTTGGTGTTTGTCCCATTTTGTGAAGTCTTGGTTGGTGAGCGGACCCCAGACCTCACAACCATAAAGGGCAATGGGCTCTATGACTGATTCAAGTATTTTTAGCCAAATCCTAATTGGTATGTTGAAATGTATGTTTCTTTTGATGGCATAGAATGCCCTTCTTGCCTTGTCTCTCAGATCGTTCACAGCTTTGTGGAAGTTACCTGTGGCACTGATGTTTAGGCCAAGGTATGTATAGTTTTGTGTGCTCTAGGGCAACAGTGTCTAGATGGAATTTGTATTTGTGGTCCTGGTGACTGGACCTTTTTTGGAACACCATTATTTTGGTCTTACTGAGATTTACTGTCAGGGCCCAGGTCTGACAGAATCTGTGCATAAGATCTAGGTGCTGCTGTAGGCCCTCCTTGGTTGGTGACAGAAGCACCAGATCATCAGCAAACAGCAGACATTTGACTTCGGATTCTAGCAGGGGGAGGCCGGGTGCTGCAGACTTTTCTAGTGCCCGCGCCAATTCGTTGATATATATGTTGAAGAGGGTGGGGCTTAAGCTGCATCATTCTCTCTCTCTCTCTCTCTCTCTCTCTGTCTCTCTCTGTCTCTCTCTCTCTCTCTCTCTCTCTCTCTCTGTCTCTCTCTGTCTCTCTCTCTGTCTCTCTGTCTCTCTCTCTGTCTCTCTGTCTCTCTGTATCTCTGTCTCTCTGTCTCTCTCTGTCTCTCTCTGTCTCTCTCTCTCTCTCTGTCTCTCTCTCTGTCTCTCTCTCTCTGTATCTCTCTCTCTCTGTCTTTCTGTCTCTCTCTGTCTCACTCTCTCTGTCTCTCTGTCTCTCTGTCTCTCTCTGTCTCTCTGTCTCTCTGTCTCTCTCTGTCTCTCTCTGTCTCTCTCTCTCTCTGTCTCTCTGTCTCTCTCTCTCTCTCTCTCTCTCTCTCTCTTCAGGTTTATGGTATAGGCTGCAGGTCTAATAAGTCTATTTTTCCCCCCGTCAGTACACACATGCACACAAGGGTCTTCAGGAGTCTGTCAGTGATGTATAAATTATATTTAATCAGTCCAGTTATTTTTTTGATGATTTTATTTGGATGCAGAGTGGTTTATTTTGGTACCCCAGTAATTCTGTCTCACAATCATATCTTTCAATTTCAGATGCTGAAATTGCCACCTCATTGTTTGGTTGGTTAAGCTCTAAATCTGGAGCTACTATGCCTAGCCAGTTTATACAGGGATGGGGAGGGAGGGGTGGTGGTGGTGTTATTGCTGACTCTGTCTTTGTACAGTAACTTGGTGTGTCAGCCAGGCCTGTATTTACATGTATTTCTAGATCCTCTATAAAACAGGCTCCTCACTAGTTAACACAGCCATAAAGTCGTAATTATGGCTTAACCCCGACCATTTAAAAAATGTTTCTTCCAGTAGTGGTGTGTAGGTTAAATCACAAGGGGAATCGAGCTAGTACAGAAAAAGCCATTTTTAAACCTATGTGTTGTGATAATTGTAAAAATGGTGCCAGAGAATAAGGCAGACATTTACGTGTCCCCCAACTGATTGTACCTTTTGAGAATTCATAGGCGATCGAATAAACCCCCACTACCTTCCATTTTGCTAGCAAATGTGCAATCTTTGGAGAATAAAATTGATGACCTACTTGTAAAATTAAATTACCAACGGGACATTCAAAACTGTAATATCTTATGCTTCACGGAGTCGTGCCTGAACGATGACAATATCAACATACAGCTGGCTGGTTATACGCTGTATCGCCAGGATAGAACAGCGGTGTCTGGTAAGACAAGGGGTGGCGGACTATGATATCTAAGGAAGTATCGAACTATTGCTTGCCTGAGGTAGAGTATCTCATGCCGTAGACCACACTATCTACCTAGAGAGTTCTCATCTGTATTTTTCGTAGCTGTTTTACATATCACCACAGTCAGAGGCTGGCACTAACACAGCATTGAATGAGTTGTATTCCGCCATAAGCAAACAAGAAAACACTCACCCAGAGGCGATGCTCCTCGTAGCCGGGGACTTCAATGCAGGGAAACTTAAATCCTTTTTTAACAAATTTCTGTCAGCATGTTAATTGTGCAAACAGAGAAAAAAAACTTCCTGATTCCTGCTTACAAGCATAAATTAAAGCAGGAAGCACCAGTGACTAGATCAATAAAAAAGTGGTCAGAGGAAGCAGATGCTAAGCTACAGGATTGTTTTGCTCGCACAGACTGGAATATGTTCCGGGATCCCTCCGATGGCATTGAGGAGTATACCACATCTGTCATTGGCTTCATAAAAAAGTGCATCGATGACATTGTCTCCACAGTGACCGTACGTACATACCCCAACCAGAAACCATGGATTACAGGCAACATCCGCACTGAGCTTAAGGGTAGAGCTGCCGCTTTCAAGGAGTGGGACTCTAACCCGGAAGCTTATAAGAAATGTCGCTATGCCCTCCGATGAACCATCAAACAGGCAAAGTGTCAATACAGGACTAAGATCAAATCGTACTACACTGGCTTTGACGCTCGTCGGATGTGGCAGGGTTTGCAAACAATTACAGCCTACAAAGGGAAGCACAGCCGAGTGCTGCCCAATGACACGAGCCTACCAGACGAGCTAAATACCTTCTATACTCACTTCAAGGCAAATAACACTGAACCATGCGTGAGACCCCCAGCTGTTACGAAAGACTGTGTGATCACTCTCTCCGCAGCCAATGTGAGTAAGACGTTTAAACAGGTCAACATTCACAAGGCTGCAGGGCCAGACGGTATACCAGGATGCGTGTTGCGAGCATGCGCTGACCAACTGTCTTCACTGACATTTTCAACCTCTCCCTGTCCGAGTCTGTAATATTAACATCTTTTAAGCAGACCACCATAGTGCCTGTGCCCAAGAACACTAAGGTAACCTGCTGAAATGATTACCGACCCGTAGCACTCACGTCTGTAGCCATGAAGTGCTTTGAAAGGCTGGTCATGGCTCACATCAACACCATTGTCCCAGAAAGACCATCTCCAATTTGCATACCACCCCAACAGATCCACTGATGATGCAATCTCTATTGCACTCCACACTAGCCTTTCCCACCTCAACTGCTCTGCCTGCGGCTATGGAACCCTGACCTTTTCACCGGACATGCTACCTTGTCCCAGTCCTGCTGTTTTCAACTCTCTCTCGCTACCGCACCTGCTGTCTTTAACTCTGAATGATCGGCTATGAAAAGCCAACTGACAATTTACTCCTGAGGTGCCGACCTGTTGCACCCTCTACAACCACTGTGATTATTATTATTTGACCCTGCTGGTCATCTATGAACGTTTGAACATCTTGGCCAAGGTTGTTACTTTTATTTCTTATTCTAATCCATATTTTTTTAACCTTCATTGTTGGTTAGGGGCTCGTAAGCAAACATTTCACTGTTGTATTTGACGTATGTGACTAGTACAATTTGAATTGCTTTGTTTGGCATATAACCTGTTAGTTCATATGCCTTGCCACCGTGATATATAGGCCTAATGCCAAGACAACAAGAAGACACAGTGGCAGAATAAATTCAATCACACCTTTGTTTCATCACAAAACCAGAGAGCAACATCTGTCCGGTGAAGTTCACAAAACATATTGCATGTAACAAACAGTTACAGCATGGTCAAGCAAGTTAATGTTTCCAACATTTTAACTAAACAACTATTGATTTAGAGTTACCTCAAGTTGCAAAGAAAACAGTTGCTGCCTCCACTATTCCAGCACCATTTCAACTTCAACATTATCTAATCACCTATGCTTAGTCTAATACAGTGACAACTAAAAGATACCAAAAACGATTTAGTCCAATCATCATAAGCTAAATATGATGTGGCTGTCCATGGTACTGATTTCTGTGTGTGTGCAAGTAGAAAAGACATGTTGTCTCACCCTACTTATAGAGAAATACCAATGCCGTCCTCTTTCATGTTTCCTAAACAGTCTATGACTTGTCATACAGTACACACTTTTTAGTTTTTGTTGTCCTAGGCTACCTGGCTAAAATTCTTGCTCACTAGCCTAACTTCCTTTCATGGGCAACGATGTGCCAGGCCTGCTAGTTAATATTAGCCAGCCAACTATACGTAGCTACATGTTGAACTTCAATCCTCTCAGGCCAGGGGCACAATGTATACATTTATGGTTGGCTTCCAGTGTGATGTGATTGGTGTGAAGCCAAATCCAAACTGGCTTCCCACTTTTTTTGGGTGCGCCAGGAGCATTCACAGCTGAGCTCACTCAGTTTAGCTCAACGCTGATTAGCTATTTTCAAATAGCCAATCAAGGGGTCTGTTCTTAAGCACTTCCTGTGTTATTGAAAAGCCTTGACAGGCGGGTCAGTGTTTAGCCGGAATGAGGGCACACTTTCTGGAATGTGCCTGCCACATGGCCAAATGTTGTTTTCACTTTGTGTGCACTGTAGAACGAAGCATCTGCCTGGGTTGCTAGTGATGATGATGAAGAGGAGGGGAGTAGCGTAGACAGCCAAAATATTTCACTTGTAGCATTAGGGGCAATTAGAAGGATGTTCTGTGCTTTTAATCTCTGATTAAATGTAATCTATTTCCTGAGTCCAGTCCATTCAGGGGGCTTACAGACCATACACCACCAAACCCATATGGACCAAATGGAAATTTAAGTTGATCAACTCAGCACAATATATGTATGGATTCGCTGTGCGATTCATAGTTAAGTTTGTTTTCACATCACTGTTAGTTTTATAGAAGATCGGAGGGTTAGTAGTGTGTAAATAATTGTGTATTCAGACCGGATCAATGGCAATTCTACTGAGGGGTCCAACCCTATTAACCTCTGTCCACTGACTGGGTGGCCATCTCTGAGAAAAAAAACAGCTTTTAACTCAATTAAATAATTTAGGGGCTGTTTTAACTCTTTATCCATATTAACACATTTAAATCTGTTTGGCCACAGGCCAAGATTCATTCTCACCCCCCATTAAGATGTTTTATGTTAAGTAGACGATGATGATCAAACCCCTCTCTCTCTCTTAGTCTTCTACCCCTGGGAACCATTCAAACCCACATTCTCTTGCTCCCACTGGGCTTCTCAATACACTCGCCATTCGTTTTGCTGTGAGGAGATGCTGTCCTTCACTGTTGACTGTCTGAATGAGCCTATAAATGCCATTAGGCAACCAACTCCCATATTGAATATTCATGTCTGTTGCTCACAACCACTGTGGTGAATTTGGATGTCTTATTTTCCATGCAAAAACTCAAATTGTACCATTTATGGAGTGGCATGTTGGTTAGTATTGCTTACTTACTTACTGGTTAATCATAAGGCAAACATAAAGACTGGTTAACTAGTCTATACTTAGGACATTTACATTTTTACATTTAAGTCATTTAGCAGTCGCTCTTATCCAGAGCGACTTACAAATTGGTGCGTTCACCTTAAGACATCCAGTGGAACAGCCACTTTACAATAGTGCATCTACATCTTTTAAGGGGTGAGAAGGATTACTTTATCCTATCCTAGGTATTCCTGAAAGAGGTGGGGTTTCAGGTGTCTCCGGAAGGTGGTGATTGACTCCGCTGTCCTGGCGTCGTGAGGGAGTTTGTTCCACCATTGGGGGGCCAGAGCAGCGAACAGTTTTGACTGGGCTGCGCGGGAACTGTACTTCCTCAGTGGTAGGGAGGCGAGCAGGCCAGAGGTGGATGAACGCAGTGCCCTTGTTTGGGTGTAGGGCCTGATCAGAGCCTGGAGGTACTGAGGTGCCGTTCCCCTCACAGCTCCGTAGGCAAGCACCATGGTCTTGTAGCGGATGCGAGCTTCAACTGGAAGCCAGCGGAGAGAGCGGAGGAGCGGGGTGATGTGAGAGAACTTGGGAAGATTGAACACCAGACGGGCTGCGGCGTTCTGGATGAGTTGTAGGGTTTAATGGCACAGGCAGGAGCCCAGCCAACAGCGAGTTGCAGTAATCCAGACGGGAGATGACAAGTGCCTGGATTAGGACCTGCGCCGCTTCCTGTGTGAGGCAGGGTCGTACTCTGCGGATGTTGTAGAGCATGAACCTACAGGAACGGGCCACCTCCTTGATGTTAGTTGAGAACGACAGGGTGTTGTCCAGGATCACGCCAAGGTTCTTAGCGCTCTGGGAGGAGGACACAATGGAGTTGTCAACCGTGATGGCGAGATCATGGAACGGGCAGTCCTTCCCCGGGAGGAAGAGCAGCTCCGTCTTGCCGAGGTTCAGCTTGAGGTGGTGATCCGTCATCCACACTGATATGTCTGCCAGACATGCAGAGATGCGATTCGCCACCTGGTCATCAGAAGGGGGAAAGGAGAAGATTAATTGTGTGTCGTCTGCATAGCAATGATAGGAGAGACCATGTGAGGTTATGACAGAGCCAAGTGACTTGGTGTATAGCGAGAATAGGAGAGGGCCTAGAACAGAGCCCTGGGGGACGCCAGTGGTGAGAGCGCGTGGTGAGGAGACAGATTCTCGCCACGCCACCTGGACTACACAGTAGTGTGTAGGTTTGTTCTGTTTGCATCTTCTGAAATCCCCTGGCTATGTGTGGTACCCCAGACTGTGACATATATTTAACAATAAGACAAGAGGGGGTGTGGTATATGGCCAATATACCACAACTAAGGGCTATTCTAATGCACGACACATCACGCAGTGCCTGGACACAGCCCTTAGCTGTGGTATATTAGCTCATATACCACAAACCCCCGAGGGGCCTTATTGCTATTATAAACTGGTTACCAAGGTAATTAGAACAGTAAAAATAAATGTTTCGTCATAGCCGTGGAATCGGTCTGATATACCACGGCTGTCAGCCAGTCAACATTCAGGGCTCGACCCACCCAGTTTATAATATTGTAATAGAGTATGAATATTTATGTGACCTTTTCTTCTTTTTGTCTTTTTTACAGTCCCATAGAATCCTGTCAGAATTTCTACAAAGATTTCACGTTACAGATCGACATGTTCTTCAATGTCTTCTTCCTCCTCTACTTTGGCTTGCGGGTAAGTACTAAAGCCCTATTAATGCCACGTGCACACACACCTATCTCTCTAATGGTGGGAGCTGTATTGACATTGTACTGACTTGTTGCCCAAAGCCATTGGAGAAAAAGCCTGCCTGAAACCCTCGATGAATTAATAAAGTGCTAAGCTGCTTATGCAGCCACAACTCCACATGAATCACAACACTGACTATTCACAAACATCATGCTGTATGTCAGGGAAGGATGTCAGGAAAGTGATCTAGAGACAGCCCTCGCCTGAGGGTTAACATGGTTTATACAACATGTGGGTCCTGAATGCTGATTGGTTAAAACCACGTTTCAGACGGTTTCTATTCCACAAGTTACTTAAGTGATAAGGCCCTAGAAGCCGGTGTTTGGAGGATATATTGGCACATGTGTTGTTAGGCCCGAGACGAAGTCAAGTGCCGGCAAACCGTACCAATATATCCTCCAAACACCGGCTTCAAGGGGAGTATCACTTTTATACAACGGGTTACCAACATATTCAAGTATTGATTGACATATTTTAATTGTAAAAAATATTTTGAGGAATTTATTTATACCATTTCACCCTTCCACAAGATATAGTCCTGACACAAATCAAGGGTTGCTACCCAAGCCGGCTGGTTGTTTGTTCTATTGTTTCGGTTGCTAGAGACGTGACCCCGTCGTTCAGTCTTTTTGTTCTGTATCGTTCGTTCTAAATGTTCCATTGCCATACTGGCTGGCAATGTTTTTATCGCTTGCTTGCTCGCTCGCCAACTACGGCTAACTTAGTCACGTCAAAAAGTGCAGCCAGAATAACAGCAAAGTAGCTGTATTTGCATTTGTTTAAGCTGTTTTCTAGTGACATTTATTTGGATACATCCATAACAATGAGCTAACGAGGCTTGATTCCACCTGGCATAGAAAATGTGCTCTCTCATCGGGACACTGTTGATAATAGGAGCTAGCCAACAACACAGCTAACATGATCACTTCAAACTGAAGCTGGAAAGACTTCAAACTAGCTGCACTTTCATTTGACCTTTTTTTCAATTGACATTTTCTTTGTATATATCCATAAAAAGGATGCCAGCTGGTTTCATAATTTTGACTGGCTGAGAAACGCTCCCTGCCTGCCTGTCTCGTCCCGACACCCGACATGTGCATTACTATGTGACGGCTGGAGATCCAATTTGAATATTGAAACAATGTTGCTGTCTCTCTCTCCGACATTTGCAAGGTTTATACAAATCTACGCTGTTGAAAACTAAATGTTAGTCTAAAATAAATGTGAGATAATGTCTAGATGCTTTTTATAGTGGAGATCAAGTTTATAAATACCTGGCTGGGCTGATGAGACAGTGGATTATGCAGTCAGATGGAACAGCGTAAATAGGCATTTTAACATTGTAGCCGGTGGTAGAATAGACACTGTCTGGAACGCGGTTTTAACCAATCAGCATTCAGGATTAGACCGACCCATTGTATAACACCAGAAAAATGTATGATGTTAAAATGCCTATTTACAGCCTCCCAAGTGGCGCAAGGGTCTAAGGCACTGTATCGCACTGCTAGAGATCCTGGTTCAAGTCCAGGCTCTGTTGCACCCATGGGGCGGCGCACAATTGGCCCAGCGTCGTCTGGGTTACGGGCGGGTTTGGCCTGCCGGGATGTCCTTGTCCGATCGCTCTCTAGCGAATCCTGTTGTGGGCCGGGCACATGCACGCTGACACGGTCACCAGGTGCACAGTGTTTCTTCCAACACATATGTGTAGCTGGCCTGCGGGTTAAGCGGGCATTGTGTCAAGAAGCAGTGCGTCTTGGCTGGGTAGTCTTTTGGAGTACGCACGGCTCTAGACCTTCACCTCTCCCAAGTCCATACAGGTGTTGCAGCAATGGGACAAGACTGTAACTACCATTCACGAAATTGGGGAGGAAAAGGAAGAAAAAAAAGCCTATTTACTCTGTTGCATTTGACTGCGCTAGTGGCTTCTGGCAACTTTTGTCCATGATAGATTCTCTCTTATACATTATATATACGGTCTTATTCTTATTCTAAAATGGATTAAATAAGCATTGTTTCTCATCAATCTACACACAATACCCCATAATGACAATATGAAAACAGGTTTTTAGAAAAACAGAAATACTTCATTTACATAAGTATTCAGACCCTTTGCTATGAGACTCGAAATTGAGCTCAGGTTCATCCTGTTTCCATTGATCATCCTTGAGATGTTTCTACAACTTGATTAGTCCACCTGTGGTAAATTCAATTGATTGGACATGATTCGGGAAAGGCTGTTTAAGGTCCCACAGTTGACAGTGCATGTCAGATCAAAACCAAGGCTTGAATTGTCCTTAGAGCTCAGAGACAGGATTGTGTCGAGGCATCGATCTGGGGAAGAGTACTAAAACATTTCTGCAGCATTGAAGGTCCCCAAGAACACAGTGCTTTCATCATTCTTAAATGGAAGAAGTTTGGAACCACCAAGACTCTTCCTGAGCTGGCTGCCCAGCCAAAATGAGCAATCGGAGGAGAAGAGCCTTGGTCAGGAAGGTGACCAAGAAACCGATGTTCACTCTGACAGAGCTGGGAGAACCTTCCAGAAGGACAACCATCTCTGCAGTACTCTACCAATCAGACCTCTATGGTAGGTAGAATGGCCAATCGGAAGCTACTCCTCAGTAAACGGCACATGACAGCCCACTTGGAGTTTGACATAAAGCACCTAAAGGACTCTCATACTATGAGAAACAAGATTCTCTGGTCTGATGAAACCAAGTTTGAACTCCGGTCTGAATGCCAAGCATCATGTCTGGAGTAAACCTGACACCATCCGTGGTAGCATTATCCTGTCGGGATGTTTTGAAGCAGCAGGGACTAGGAGACTAGTCAGAAAAATGAACAGAGCAAAGTACAGAGAGATCCTTGATGAAAACCTGCTCCAGAGCGCTCAGGACCTCTGACTGGGGCAAAAGTTCAACTTCCAACAGGACAACAACCCTAAGCACACAGCCAAGACAATGCAGGAGTCTCTGATCTCTGGAGAGATTTGAATATAGCTGTGCAGCGACGCTCCCCATCCAACCTGACAGAGTTTGAGAGGATCCACAGAGAAGAATGAGAGAAACTCCCCAAAAACAGTTGTACCAAGTTTGTAGCGTCATACCCAATAAGATTTGAGGCTGTAATCACTGCCAAAGGTGCTTAAACAAAGTACTGAGTAAATAGGGTCTGAAAAGTTATGTAAATAAAAAAAACAATTTTTGCTTTGTCATAATGAGGTATTGTGTGTGGATTGATGAGGGGGATAAAATTATACATTTTTGCTTTGTCATTGATGGATTGATGGGGGATAAAATTATACATTTTTGCTTTGTCATAATGAGGTATTGTGTGTGGATTGATGAGGGGGATAAAATTATACATTTTTGCTTTGTCATAATGAGGTATTGTGTGTGGATTGATGAGGGGGATAAAATTATACATTTTTGCTTTGTCATAATGAGGTATTGTGTGTGGATTGATGAGGGGGATAAAATTATACATTTTTGAATAGGGCTCAAATGTAACAAAGTGTGGAAAAAGTCAAGGGGTCTGAATACTTCCTGAATGCACTGTACATCTTATACTTAGATACAGTATATGAAATGCATGTATTATGTTGCTATATGCTCAAGGTTCAAATAAAACAATAAGAACTATACTTGAACTCTATAAAATAAAATAATTAGATTTAAGTTTAACACCTCTGTTTTCCATTCAGCGATGAACTTTATGAGATAATAGCACATTGTAAAGTGGCCATAAATGCTCCTGATAACTGTTAAAATGCATTATGATGGCGTCGTAAGTCATTGTACCTACAGCCTGCTATGAACTGAATGAGAAATAGAAGCAACACGTTTAACCTGCGACATGGATTTTAAGGAATGTGTTACCCCCATGAATTGTTACTTCTATGTCTCCCTTCAGTTCATAGCAGCCAATGAGAAGTCTTCCAATACATCAGTTTTTAGTACAAATAAACGACAACATTTGTTTGTTGAGTTTTGTTTTTGGTCAAAAAAGACCGAAATCAACCGGAATTGATTTATTTATTGAGGTAATCCGTTTCCAAGTATTCTCACAAATACATTTAAAAAAAGATGTATGTGATCGTGTCTCAATGTTCAGTAATCCAGGTATGAAATTGCTCTTTTGAAATACAATCTCTTTTTGGGCTTAGTTGTGGTCAATTTGCATAGTACAAATTATTATAATTATGCTCCCTTCCCCCGACGATCTGCTCCGACAAAAATCATCATGCGGCTGATTCTAGTTGCCTTCCCCTGTAATACACAGTAACTGCATCAACATAATACAGTATACGTGCAGGCTTTAAGTGAAGTGTTTCCCTTCTATGTCTCCTTCAGTTCATAGCAGCCAATGATAAGCTGTGGTTCTGGCTGGAGGTCAACTCAGTGGTGGACTTCTTCACTGTTCCTCCTGTCTTCGTATCTGTCTACTTGAACAGGAGCTGGCTGGGTAAGGACAAACCTTTTTCTCCTTCTCCATTTCTCTCCATTTCTCTACAATGACTCGGAGCAGTGAGAGAGCTATTTATATGGCAAAATATTGTACCTGGAAAACTTAATGTCATGACAGCTCTTAGTTGCCATCTATTGGACATTCTTTGCACAGCGCCCTCCACAGGTTCCGCCTGGGAAACATACAATGGCCTGGATTGTATCATGGCTGACTTTTCTCAGTAGGCTATGCAGCAGTAGCGTGGTGACGCTATCGTTAGCATTGGCTCGCTATACAGGATGATGAAAAAGGTTGAAATTGGCTTCTGTTATAATTAGCCGTTCTCTGCGCTCCCACTACATTATACTGTAGTTTGATGGAAAAGAAGACGAGCCCAGCCAACAGCGAATGTTACTATAACAATAGGGAAAGTTGCAATGGAGTCCCAAATTTGGTTTACATTTGAATTGCAAAAAAAAATCATGATAAAGTGTTTAGGGGGAAAAAAAGAGAAGTTGCCATTTTAACATTCTCAGAACGTCCCTACTAACGTTCTTAGAATGCAGAGGTAACCAGAAATTGTTTACTGGGAGGTAGCTCTCCTCTGCAGGGAGTCTTGAATCATCCTCTTTATTTCTGGAGGTAGTTGAAAAAGGAAACTGGGAGGGAAGCCATTGTTTTGAGATGGCCTAGATTCTCCTCTCCGCACCATGAATATGCATTCATAAATTATGTATGTGTTTATCTATTCATACTGGGGAAGCCAGTGAGATTAAAAAATCACTTTGAAGGAGAATGTGTCAGATAACACAAAAGAATACACCCCCGAACAGCCCACTCACGTCACATGTTGTTTGTGTAGAGGCGGATGGACACGTTCTGTACGTCAGACAGTGTATTTTAGGGTCATCTGGTCATAAACGGTTCCACACACACACACACCACGTGTGTGAAATAGAATGTGTGTTTGCACTAGCGTACATTACATGTTTGGTTATTGCTGTGTGATTGTGTGTTGATGTGTTTTAAGTGTTTGTTACGTAGCAACAGCTATGACTGTCCCAGCGATCCATTTCTTTATTGATTTTATTGAACATTTATTTAACTAGGCAAGTCAGTTAAGAACACATTTTTATTTACAATGACGTCCTACCAAATGGCAAAAGGCCTCCTGCGGGGACGGGGGCTGGGATTAAAAATAAAATAAAATAAAAATATAGGACAAAACACAAGAGAGACAAAACAACACTAAATAAAGAGAGACCTAAGACAACAACATAGTGTGACAGTAACACATGACCACAAAATGGCAGCAGCACAACAAGGCAGCAGCACAACATGGTAGCAGCACAAAACATGGTACAAACATTATTGGGCGCAGACAACAGCACACAGGGCAAGAAGGTAGAGCCAACAATGCATCACGCAATCAATTGACTGGGTCCACACCAGAAAACACTGTGCCATAACTCTGGCCTATACGGTGCTAGAGTGCCATGCATGTCAAACTCTCCGTTATCAACTGGTTGATATCAGAGGGGCCTCTAACTAGGGTCAGGGTATTAGGCCAAGGTATTATTAGGATGAGCTGGTACTGGAAATATCAGGTCTGCAGGAAATTAGAAGGTAGGGAATTATAGCAACATGACAATGATTGACAACAGGAGGGATTCCAATTATAGCTACATAGTCCAATGCTTGATCTGGTACTGTAGATGTGTTATCAGGTAGATATTACATCAGACTCTAGGGTTAGAGTTAGCTGTAGATATTACATCAGACTCTAGGGTTAGAGTTAGCTGTAGATATTACATCAGACTCTAGGGTTAGAGGAGTAACTAGAGACTATAAATACAGGAGTAACTAGAGACTGTAAATACAGGAGTAACTAACTAGAGACTATAAATATAGGAGTAACTATATAGACTGTATAAATACAGGAGTAACTATATAGACTGTATAAATACAGGAGTAACTAGAGACTATAAATATAGGAGTAACTATATAGACTGTATAAATACAGGAGTAACTAGAGACTGTAAATACAGGAGTAACTAGAGACTATAAATATAGGAGTAACTATATAGACTGTATAAATACAGGAGTAACTAGAGACTATAAATATAGGAGTAACTATATAGACTGTATAAATATAGGAGTAACTATATAGACTGTATAAATACAGGAGTAACTAGAGACTGTAAATACAGGAGTAACTAGAGACTATAAATATAGGAGTAACTATATAGACTGTATAAATATAGGCGTGATCCTGGAGTAACTAGAGACTATATAGACTGTATAAATATAGGAGTAACTATATAGACTGTACAAATATAGGAATAACGAGACTGTATAAATATAGGAGTAACTATATAGACTGTATAAATATAGGAGTAACTATATAGACTGTATAAATATAGGAATAACGAGACTGTATAAATATAGGAGTAACTATATAGACTGTATAAATATAGGAGTAACTATATAGACTGTATAAATATAGGAATAACAAGACTGTATAAATATAGGAGTAACTATATAGACTGTATAAATATACTCTGATTAAATGTCAGAAATTGTGAAAAACTGAGTTTAAATGTATTTGGCTAAGGTTTATGTAAACTTCCAACTTCAACTGTATATAGGAGTAACTAGAGACTATAAATATAGGAGTAACTACAGTGGGGCAAAAAAGTATTTAGTCAGCCACCAATTGTGCAAGTTCTCCCACTTAAAAAGATGAGAGAGGCCTGTAATTTTCATCATAGGTACACTTCAACTATGACAGACAAAATGAGAAAAAAACAGAAAATCACATTGTAGGATTTTTTATGAATTTATTTGCAAATTATGGTGGAAAATAAGTATTTGGTCACCTACAAACAAGCAAGATTTCTGGCTCTCACAGACCTGTAACTTCTTCTTTAAGAGGCTCCTCTGTCCTCCACTCGTTACCTGTATTAATGACACCTGTTTGAACTTGTTATCAGTATAAAAGATACCTGTCCACAACCTCAAACAGTCACACTCCAAACTCCACTATGGCCAAGACCAAAGAGCTGTCAAAGGACACCAGAAACAAAATTGTAGACCTGCACCAGGCTGGGATGACTGAATCTCCAATAGGTAAGCAGCTTGGTTTGAAGAAATCAACTGTGGGAGCAATTATTAGGAAATGGAAGACATACAAGACCACTGATAATCTCCCTCGATCTGGGGCTCCACGCAAGATCTCACGCCGTGGGGTCAAAATGATCACAAGAACGGTGAGCAAAAATCCCAGAACCACACATGGGGGACCTAGTGAATGACCTGCAGAGAGCTGGAACCAAAGTAACAAACGTCTACCATCAGTAACCCACGCTGACAGGGACTCAAATCCTGCAGTGCCAGACGTGTCCCCCTGCTTAAGCCAGTACATGTCCAGGCCCATCTGAAGTTTGCTAGAGAGCATTTGGATGATCCAGAAGAAGATTGGGAGAATGTCATGTGGTCAGATGAAACCAAAATATAACTTTTTAGTAGAAAACTCAACTCGTTGTGTTTGGAGGACAAAGACTGCTGAGTTACATCCAAAGAACACCATACCTACTGTGAAGCATGGGGGTGGAAACATCATGCTTTGGGGCTGTTTTTCTGCAAAGGGACCAGGACGACTGATCCGTGTCAAGGAAAGAATGAATGGGGCCATATATCGTGAGATTTTGAGTGAAAACCTCCTTCCATCAGCAAGGGCATTGAAAATGAAACGTGGCTGGGTCTTTCAGCATGACAATGATCCCAAACACACCGCCCAGGCAACGAAGGAGTGGCTTCGTAAGAAGCATTTCAAGGTCCTGGAGTGGCCTAGCCAGTCTCCAGATCTCAACCCCATAGAAAATCTTTGGAGGGAGTTGAAAGTCCGTGTTGCCCAGCAACAGCCCGAAAACATCACTGCTCTAGAGGAGATCTGCATGGAGGAATGGGCCAAAATACCAGCAACCGTGTGTGAAAACCTTGTGAAGACTTACAGAAAACGTTTGACCTCTGTCATTGCCAACAAAGGGTATATAACAAAGTATTGAGAAACTTTTGTTATTGACCAAATACTTATTTTCCACCATAATTTGCAAAAAATTCATTAAAAATCCTACAATGTGATTTTCTGGATTTTTTTACCTGATTTTGTCTGTCATAGTTGAAGTGTACCTATGATGAAAATTACAGGCCTCTCTCATCTTTTTAAGTTGGAGAACTTGCACAATTGGTGGCTGACTAAATACTTTTTTGCCCCACTGTATATAGACTGTTTAAACATAGGAGTAACTAGAGACTATAAATATAGGAGTACCTAGAGACAATAAATATAGGAGTAACTATATAGACTGTATAAATATACAATTAACTGTATATAAATATAGGAGTAACTAGAGACTGTATAAATATAGACTGTATAAATATACAATTAACTGTATATAAATATAGGAGTAACTAGAGACTGTATAAATATAGACTGTATAAATATACAATTAACTGTATATAAATATAGGAGTAACTAGAGACTGTAAATATAGGAGTAACTAGAGACTATATACATATAGGAGTAACTACTGTTTATAGAGTGTATAAATATAGGAGTAACTATATAGACTGTATAAATATAGAAGTAACTAGACTGTCAGTATAGGAGTAACTAGAGACTGTAAATATAGCAGTAACTAGACTGTATAAATATAGGATTAACTATATAGACTGTATACATATAGGAGTAACTATAGACTCTGTAAATATAGGAGTAACTATATAGACTGTATACATATATGAGTAACTATAGACTGTGTAAATATAGGAGTAACTATATAGACTGTAAACATATAGGAGTAACTATAGACTCTGTAAATATAGGAGTAACTAGAGACGTTAAATATTGGAGTAACTATATATTGTATAACTATAGGAGTAACTAGAGACTGTATTTTATTTTTATTTTATTTCACCTTTATTTAACCGGGTAGGCAAGTTGAGAACAAGTTCTCATTTACAATTGCGACCTGGCCAAGATAAAGCAAAGCAGTTCGAAACATACAGTCAATAATAGAGTAGAAACAAGTCTATATACGATGTGAGCAGATTAGGTGAGATAAGGGAGGTAAAGGTTAAAAAAAAGGCCATGGTGGCAAAGTAAATACAATATAGCAAGTAAAACACTGGAATGGTGGATTTGCAGTGGAAGAATGTGCAAAGTAGAAATAAAAATAATGGGGTGCAAAGGAGCAAAATAGATAAATAAAATAAATACAGTAGGGGAGGAGGTAGTTGTTTGGGCTAAATTATAGGTGGGCTATGTACAGGTGCAGTAATCTGTGAGCTGCTCTGACAGCTGGTGCTTAAAGCTAGTGAGGGAGATAAGTGTTTCCAGTTTCAGAGATTTTTGTATTCGTTCCAGTCATTGGCAGCAGAGAACTGGAAGTGGAGCCGGCCAAAGAAAGGATTGGTTTTGGGGGTGACCAGAGAGATATACCTGCTGGAGCGCGTGCTACAGGTGGATGATGCTATGGTGACCGGCGAGCTGAGATAAGTGGGGACTTTACCTAGCAAGGTCTTGTAGATGACATGGAGCCAGTGGGTTTGGCGATGAGTATGAAGCGAGGGCCAGCCAACGAGAGCATACAGGTCGCAATGGTGGGTAGTATATGGGGATTTGATGACAAAACGGATGGCACTGTAATAGACTGCATCCAATTTGTTGAGTAGGGTATTGGAGGCTATTTTGTAAATGACATCGTCGAAGTCGAGGATTGGTAGGATGGTCAGTTTTACAAGGGTATGTTTGGCAGCATGAGTGAAGGATGCTTTGTTGCGAAATAGGAAGCCAATTCTAGATTTAGCTTTGGATTGGAGATGTTTGATGTAGGTCTGGAAGGAGAGTTTACAGTCTAACCAGACACCTAGGTATTTGTAGTTGTCCAGAGCCGTCCAGAGTAGTGATGTTGGACAAGCGGGCAGGTGCAGGCAGCGATCGGTTGAAGCATGCATTTAGTTTTACTTGTATTTAACAGCAATTGGAGGCCACGGAAGGAGAGTTGTATGGCATTGAAGCTTGCCTGGAGGGTTGTTAACACAGTGTCCAAAGAAGGGCCAAAAGTATACAGAATGGTGTCGTCTGCGTAGAGGTGGATCAGAGACTCACCAGCAGCAAGAGCGACATCATTGATGTATACAGAGAAGAGAGTCGGTCCAATAATTGAACCCTGTGGCACCCCCATAGAGACTGCCAGAGGTCCGGACAGCAGACCCTCCGATTTGACACACTGAACTCTATCAGAGAAGTAGTTGGTGAACCAGGCGAGGCAATCATTTGAGAAACCAAGGCTGTCGAGTCTGCCAATGAGGGTGTGGTGATTGACAGAGTCAAAAGCCTTGGCCAGATCAATGAATACGGCTGCACTGTAATGTTTCTTATCGATGGCGTTTAAGATATCGTTTAGGACCATGAGCGTGGCTGAGGTGCACCCATGACCAGCTCTGAAACCAGATTGCATAGCAGAGAGGGTATGGTGAGATTCGAAATGGTCGGTAATCTGTTTGTTGACTTGGCTTTCGAAGACCTTAGAAAGGCAGGGTAGGATAGATATAGGTCTGTAGCAGTTTGGGTCAAGAGTGTCACCCCCTTTGAAGAGGGGGATGACCGCAGCTGCTTTCCAATATTTGGGAATCTCAGACGACACGAAAGAGAGGTTGAACAGGCTAATAATACGGGTGGCAACAATTTCGGCAGATAATTTTTGAAAGAAAAGGTCCAGATTGTCTAGCCCGGCTGATTTGTAGGGGTCCAGATTTTGCAGCTCTTTCAGAACATCAGCTAACTGGATTTGGGAGAAGGAGAAATGGGGAAGGCTTGGTCGAGTTGGGGGGTGCAGTGCTGTTGACCGGGGTAGGGGTAGCCAGGTGGAAAGCATGGCCAGCCGTAGAAAAATGCTTATTGAAATTCTCAATTACAGTGGATTTATCAGTGGTGACAGTGTTTCCTATCTTCAGTGCAGTGGGCAGCTGGGAGGAGGTGCTCTTATTCTCCATGGACTTTACAGTGTCCCAGAACTTCTTTGAGTTAGTGTTGCAGGAAGCAAATTTCTGCTTGAAAAAGCTAGCCTTGGCTTTTCTAACTGCCTGTGTATAATGGTTTCTAGCTTCCCTGAAAAGCTGCATATCATGGGGGCTGTTCGATGCTAATGCAGAACGCCATAGGATGTTTTTGTGTTGGTTAAGGGCAGTCAAGTCTGGGGAGAACCAAGGGCTATATCTGTTCCTGGTTCTAAATTTCTTGAATGGGGCATGCTTATTTAAGATGGTTAGGAAGGCATTTTTTTTAAATAACCAGGCATCCTCTACTGACGGGATGAGATCAATATCCTTCCAGGATACCCCGGCCAGGTCGATTAGAAAGGCCTGCTCGCTGAAGTGTTTCAGGGAGTGTTTGACAGTGATGAGTGGAGGTCGTTTGACCGCTGACCCATTACGGATGCAGGCAATGAGTCAATGATCGCTGAGATCTTGGTTGATGACAGCAGAGGTGTATTTAGAGGGCAAGTTGGTTAGGATGATATCTATGAGGGTGCCCGTGTTTACGGCTTTGGGGTGGTACCTGGTAGGTTCATTGATAATTTGTGTGAGATTGAGGGCATCAAGCTTAGATTGCAGGATGGCTGGGGTGTTAAGCATGTCCCAGTTTAGGTCGCCTAGCAGCACGAGCTCTGAAGATAGATGGGGGGGGGAAATCAGTTCACATATGGTGTCCAGAGCACAGCTGGGGGCAGAGGG
Source organism: Oncorhynchus nerka (assembly GCF_034236695.1). Taxonomy (NCBI): domain Eukaryota; kingdom Metazoa; phylum Chordata; class Actinopteri; order Salmoniformes; family Salmonidae; genus Oncorhynchus; species Oncorhynchus nerka. Next base: position 17,967,941 of record NC_088405.1, read on the forward strand.
TGGTCTATAGTAGGCGGCAACGGTGAGAGACTTAGAAGTTCAAATTGTTTGGGTACAGACCTGGATAGTAGGACAGAACTACAGGTTATCTTTGCAGTAGATTGCAACACCGCCCCCTTTGGCAGTTCTATCTTGTCTGAAAATGTTGTAGTTTGGGATGACAATTTCAGAATTTTGATGGTCTTCCTAAGCCAGGATTCAGACACAGCTAGAACATCCGGGTTGGCAGAGTGTGATAAATCAGTGAATAAAACAAATTTAGGGAGGAGGCTTCTAATGTTAACATGCATGAAACCAAGGCTATTACGGTTACAGAAGTCATCAAAAGAGAGCACCTGGGGAATAGGAGTGGAGCTAGGCACTGCAGGGCCTGGATTCACCTCTACACCACCAGAGGAAAAGAGGAGGAGTAGGATAAGGGTACGGTATATATATATAGGAGCAACGAGACTATAAGTATATGAGTAACTATATAGACTGTGTAAATATATGAGGAACTATAGACGGTATAAATATAGGAGGAACTATTTAGACTGTATAGTAAGATGTCAGTGTTAAATAATCCATTGTTTTCTGCGTTATGGAGACATGCAAAATGCCATTATAGAAGAAGGTGTAAGCAGTGTTGTCATAGCTCTACATTATAATTCAAAGCCATATTACATAATATCCCCATATTACTTCTGGAGCCTGTGTACTGTCAATTAATGTTTTGTATCCATGTCTCTCCATATCCACATCACTACTGCCCTCTGCTGGTGATGGTAGTGTACTGTCTGTGTTGATCTCTGAATAGGCTTACAGACTCTAGTACAGTATCTGGCATGCTATCAGTGTGTGTGTTATAATCCCGACTGCCTGGACACAGGGTATTATCCCTGTTGTAACATGGTCATCCCCAGGCTGATGATTGATAAAAGACTCCAGTGTGTGTGTCTACTGTCAGTGACACGTGACAGAGGGGAAGGGGCTTGGCACATACCCACAGATTATTATGATGATCCTTGCAGCGTTGTTGCATGTGTAGCAGATGCGGGCTAGTCAGCATACTAGTAGCCATCATGGAGTGACGCCACATGCCCTGAAACCTACAGTGTTGCACACGCCCAACAAGGACCAATGTTCTTGGTAGGGAAATGGTTAGCACTGTAGCTTCCTCTTTCCTGCGCTACCTGTTCAGTAGTACAGATGGTTCTATTGCTGTGAGCTGATGTCAATACAAACTGCCATTCCGCTTAATCCCCATGTAACTACTGCCCATATATCTGATATCTGCCAGTGACAGCACGGCATTTGTGATTAAATACAGATTATTGCTTCATCCCTCTCTCTCTCTCTCTCTCTCTCTCTCTCTCTGTCTCTCTCTCTCTCTCTCCCCCTCTCTCTCTCTGTATCTCTCTCTCTCTGTATCTCTCTCTCTCTCTCTGTATCTCTCTCTCTCTGTATCTCTCTCTCTCTCTGTATCTCTCTCTCTCTCTCTCTCTCTCTCTCTCTCTCTCTGTATCTCTCTATCTCTCTCTGTATCTCTCTCTCTGTATCTCTCTCTCTCTCTAAATCCCTGGATGGGTTCAGGCACTTTTAAAAATGCCTCACCTCTGAACACGGCCCCTTATTGGTGGGAGAAACATCCACATGACTCTCTGTAGGTACACCAGAGAGGGCGAAGGGGAATCTGTTTGGGCCGCTCAGATTATTAACATATCCTCTACTGTGTCACAGCTTACATCAGACCAGACCAGGATACAGTTTGTACCAGCCAGGTACATGGAGGCGTTGTCTGTCTATCTGATTGTCACTCAGTCTGGTGTTCTCTTCTGCACGTGCAGCACTTGATTCTGCACTTTTTATCGGGTGTTCTATGCACGCAATTCTACCTGGAAAAACTCTACTTGTCTGTCTTCCAAATCATCTTTTTTCATCCATTTCCTCCTTCAAGAAACAGTTCTTCATCTCTTCCTTTGAGACACTCTTGAACACACAGCATTGGACCTTAGAACTAGAGAATAGGACTTCTGAAGAATGAAAGCTTAGTTCCACTCTTCAGAAAGACAAGGACCCTTAAGAGAAACTACCGGAGACTCTGCAATAGATAACTAAATATCTGAGATCGATAGCGATGATCCCTACTAAGCTCCTGATGTACCGGGGTCCACGCGGTGCCGCCTCCCCTCGCCCCGAGACCCGTGGAGACACATTCAGGAGAAAGAAGTCGTGTGGAGAGTTGTTTCAGAAAGGGTACAGGGTGAGGCTGGGGCCTCGTGGAGTGGCTATGGAGAAGGAGAGGCAGAAGGGACCCTATCTTGCACTCTGGACCTCTCTGAACTTTCTCTCCAAATGGGGTAAGAATAGAGATCTAGGGCCATAGTTATTCTATGTGGAGTAAGACTGGTAGAATATGGGTTCTGGGTCATGTTCAAACAGTCTGTCTGGTCCAGTATACACTTCCTCTCCAAATGGGGTGAGAATAGAGATCTAGGACCAAAGTCAAACTGTCAAAAGTCCAAATTCACCATTGGTTAGAGCTGATCCAATAGCTGATTACTCTGTTTTGTACAACACCCCTAATTTTGACATCACCACAAACGACTCTGATGATGTCAGTCAGACTGAAGTATGTAGCGAACAGCAGCGGAGGAATTCAATGGAATGGCTTAGTTTGTTGGAAAATCATGTTTGAGGCATCTGGGTTGTGGGTTTGATTCCTGCATGGGCCGGGTATACTAAATATGTGTGGTAGCTGTAAGTTGCCTCACTAAGACTTGTGTTTACAGAATGTGTCTGTTTATACCATGAATGAAACTTTAAGCAGATGTAAAAACACAAAGAGATTAGATTTCATGTCATCTTGGATACCAAAAACTAAAATCTTGCGTTAATTGCGTCAGACGATCGATTACGTTTTAGGGGTAGATGTATGAAAAAAATATACTAACCAGACTTGAGAAGTCTCCACCCCCTAAACAGATGTTTCAGTCCAGTGTGTGGGTCAAATCTCCCCTTCTAATATTCGGAGGATGCAAACCTTTGTAAAATCGTAATTTGTCCAAATGGTCAGATGCTACGACACCATGTTACGTATGTACAGTGTGTCCATGAGAGATTAGACTTCAAGGAAATGTTTCAAAGTTAATCTGGTCAACATCGGCCTGCCCTTCTCTGTTAACCTAAGTCACTACTGGTGTGAATGATTCCATCCATCCATTCACACATGGTGAATCAGAGCAGGGAATATATTGGTGTAAACTGATATTGAGGCAGGTGTTGCATTGTGTCTCTAATCTCTGGGTGAGCTCATTTTGGAATCTGACAGATACACATGTAGGGCACAAACTCGCCCCTCCCCCCCTTTCCATTCACCCTCAGAACAGCCTCAATTCATCGGGGAATGGACTCTACAAGGTGTTGAAAGCTTTCCACAGGGATGCTGGCCCATTTTGACTCCAATGCTTCCCACAGTTGCCAACTTGGCTGGATGTCCTTTAAGTGGTGGACCATTCTTGATAAACACGGGATACTGTTGAGTGTAAAAAACTCAGCTGCGTTGCAGTTCTTGATTCAAACCAGTGCGCCAGGCACCTATTACCATACCCTTTCAAAGGTACTTAAATGTTTTGTATTGCCCATTCACCCTCTGAATGGCACATGTACACAATCCATGTTTCAATTGTCTCAAGGCTTAAAAATCCTTCTTTAACCTGTCTCCTCCCCTTCATCTATACTGATTGAAGTGGATTTAACAAGTGACATCAATAAGGGATCATAGCTTTCACCTGGATTCACCTGGTCAGTCTGTCATGGAAAGAGCAGGTGTTCCTAATATAGCCACCTTAGAGGCTACAAATCACAATGTATATCTACTGTACATTGCCGTTCAAAAGTTTGGGGTCGCTTAGAAATGTCCTTGTTTTGAAAGAAAAGCTACTTTTTTGACCATTAAAATAACATATATCAGGAATACAGTGTAGACATTGTTAATGTTGTAAATGACTATTGTACTATTGATCAATTTCATGTTATTTTAATTGACAAAGAATGTTGCTTTTCTTTCAAAAACAAGGACATTTCTAAGTGACCACACACTTTTGAACGGTAATGTACAGTGCCTTGCGAAAGTATTCGGCCCCCTTGAACTTTGCGACCTTTTGCCACATTTCAGGCTTCAAACATAAAGATATAAAACTGTATTTTTTTGTGAAGAAACAACAACAAGTGGGACACAATCATGAAGTGGAACGACATTTATTGGATATTTCAAACTTTTTTAACAAATCAAAAACTGAAAAATTGGGCGTGCAAAATTATTCAGCCCCCTTAAGTTAATACTTTATAGCGCCACCTGTTGCTGCGATTACAGCTGTAAGTCGCTTGGGGTATGTCTCTTTCAGTTTTGCACATCGAGAGACTGAAATTTTTTCCCATTCCTCCTTGCAAAACAGCTCGAGCTCAGTGAGGTTGGATGGAGAGCATTTGTGAACAGCAGTTTTCAGTTCTTTCCACAGATTCTCGATTGGATTCAGGTCTGGACTTTGACTTGGCCATTCTAACACCTGGATATGTTTATTTTTGAACCATTCCATTGTAGATTTTGCTTTATGTTTTGGATCATTGTCTTGTTGGAAGACAAATCTCCGTCCCAGTCTCAGGTCTTTTGCAGACTCCATCAGGTTTTCTTCCAGAATGGTCCTGTATTTGGCACCATCCATCTTCCCATCAATTTTAACCATCTTCCCTGTCCCTGCTGAAGAAAAGCAGGCCCAAACCATGATGCTGCCACCACCATGTTTGACAGTGGGGATGGTGTGTTTAGGGTGATGAGCTGTGTTGCTTTTACGCCAAACATAACGTTTTGCATTGTTGCCAAAAGGTTCAATTTTGGTTTCATCTGACCAGAGCACCTTCTTCCACATGTTTGGTGTGTCTCCCAGGTGGCTTGTGGCAAACTTTAAACAACACTTTTTATGGATATCTTTAACAAATGGCTTTCTTCTTGCCACTCTTCCATAAAGGCCAGATTGTTGTCCTATGGACAGAGTCTCCCACCTCAGCTGTAGATCTCTGCAGTTCATCCAGAGTGATCATGGGCCTCTTGGCTGCATCTCTGATCAGTCTTCTCCTTGTATGAGCTGAAAGTTTAGAGGGACGGCCAGGTCTTGGTAGATTTGCAGTGGTCTGATACTCCTTCCATTTCAATATTATCGCTTGCACAGTGCTCTTTGGGATGTTTAAAGCTTGGGAAATCTTTTTGTATCCAGATCCGGTTTTAAACTTCTTCACAACAGTATCTCGGACCTGCCTGGTGTGTTCCTTGTTCTTCATGATGCTCTCTGCGCTTTTAACGGACCTCTGAGACTATCACAGTGCAGGTGCATTTATACGGAGACTTGATTACACACAGGTGGATTGTATTTATCATCATTAGTCATTTAGGTCAACATTGGATCATTCAGAGATCCTCACTGAACTTCTGGAGAGAGTTTGCTGTACTGAAAGTAAAGGGGCTGAATAATTTTGCACGCCCAATTTTTCAGTTTTTGATTTGTTAAAAAAGTTTGAAATATCCAATAAATGTCGTTCCACTTCATGATTGTGTCCCACTTGTTGTTGATTCTTCACAAAAAAATACAGTTTTATATCTTTATGTTTGAAGCCTGAAATGTGGCAAAAGGTCGCAAAGTTCAAGGGGGCCGTATACTTTCGCAAGGCACTGTATGTATATATGAAGAATACAGTACTGTATGTATGATTAACGTACAGATGTAGGATCTTAATTTGAGCCAGTTTGCTACAGCAAGATTGAAATTTATGGACATTTTTTGTAGGGGTTGATACATTTTTCGTTAGGGCAAATGAAGTTTGACATTTTAAATTGGAAATTACAAACTTTAAAAAAAATCTTGAATACACTCAAAGTTTTCATTTCTTGCTGTGCAGGTCAATTCTGGGCACTGCCCACACGAGATTTCATACTAAATACTAAATATTTTGGTGATATATTGACAATCTTTTGACTAACATGGACTTTCTCAGGTGTTCTTGTTCTGTCCAGTATTGTAATGTCATTTCTATTGTCATTTCTATGGTCAGCTCTTGTGTGATGTTGGATGTGTGATGTCGTAAAACACCATTGTTTTATAGTATGTATGATGATTAACATTAATTAATATCTCTCTCTCTCTCTGTCTGTCTGTCTGTCTCTCTCTCTCTCTCTCTGTCTGTCTGTCTGTCTCTCTCTCTCTCTCTCTCTCTCTCTCTCTCTCTCTCAGGTTTAAGATTCCTGAGAGCCTTGAGATTGATACAGTTCTCTGAGATTTTACAGTTTTTGAATATCTTAAAAACAAGGTAAGTATTAGGGCTTTCATTGGACTACCGCCAAAACACCAACTATCTCCAGAATCCATCTGACATAGAAGCTCGGCTCAGGTTTGCTCTTTGTCTAGACGCTGTGGTGACACTTTATTTTACAGTCCTGTTCCAGACTTAGATATTTGAACTTAAGTGGTAACAACATCACTTTTACAAATGATTTCATTCAAGCACCTGAAACAAATTTTACATGTACATTTTTGCTATTTAGCAGACATTCTTATCCAGAGCAACTTGCAGTAGTGATTGCAGTGCATTTTGTGCTTTTTCATACTGGTCCACCATGGGAATCGAACCCACAACCATAGTTTTGCAAGCACCATGCTGTCCCAACTGAGCCACACAGGACACATTGTATAGTAGCTCCAATGAATCTCACTCATGTCTTCTGAAATTGTTATGTAATGACTATGTAATTTAACTTCTATTTTCCCATGTGGCTGGGTAAATAGCAGGACTGTCCAGTAAAGTGTCACTGAGGCTAGATGACTGTTTGGCCCAGCGTGCCTCTTCTCTCCTTGCTGGACTGTTGCCACTGTAAACACAGAGTCGTTGAGTAATGTACAGTGATCCTCTCTTTCTGTGGTTCAGCACTAACGTAGGTAAAGGAGAGATAGGGAGATAGGGAGAGAGGGAGGGAGAGAGATAGAAAGTGAAAGAGGAGAGTATGTGATGAATGTAGACAGATCCTGAACTAAAGCATGACACGTTCCCTATTACAGCAGGGCAAGAACAGACACCGCGGTAGCTGTTGACTATATGTAGGAAAAACAACACAAGATGATGGGTAGAGTGCTGGCAACAGCATTCCACAAAAGCTGTCATGACATAATGTGCCTTAGCAGTTCAATAGAGTAAATCCCTTTCAGCTTAATTCATTTTATGTTTGTTTGGGTGCATTTTTGTTTTTGACCTGATCCCACCCCCTAGAGACCCACAGTCCCATTCATTTCCTGGCGTAGAGAAAGAGAACAGAATAGCACGTCTTTAAATTTTATTTAATTTTTATAATACTTAAAGACATTTTCTTTTGTATCTTACAGGGATACAATGCCAGACATAAAGACAGAACTTGACGTAATGATAAAATAATGACAGGAGCGGAGAGGACATGTACAGGACAGTGCTGTACTTTACAACCTAAACCTGGTGTTTTCTAGCCTCACCACCTCAGACCCAGTAGATGAACCTCTCCCATTACATTATTCTCTTTCTGTCACCCTTACCTGGTCTGGATCTCTTTGAGAGATTTTTATGGTTCTTATTCTACCCAGCAATTCCATCAAGCTGGTGAACCTGTGTTCCATCTTCATAAGCACATGGCTAACAGCTGCCGGATTCATACATTTGGTAAGTGGCCGGGCGGGGGGGCTGGGCTACAGGGGGAGTAAGGGAGGTTAGAACTCCTAACGCTTGGTCCGAAAACAACCTCTAGCTCCTCCCTTCCCCCTGGATGTGTGGCAGATCTGGAGTGCTGAAGGGTTCCAGACCAACCCCTACCCCCTACCCCCTGGGCACTCCTGTAAGTTCGAAACGATCGGATTGGTATGTCAACAATACAGAACTAATTGAATACAGTTGTGTGCACTAAAAAGTTAGATTTAATTTAGTTTAAACCCTGCACTGCTCTACAGGTGTTTTTGTGACAAACCATCGCTGGGATACCCTAGAGCACTTTGTTGCACACCCATTGTGGCAATAGTTCTGCCAGTACCAAAATACAAAATTTTCAGTGCCCGCAACTATATGGAAATTCCCAGCCTATCTGAAGGCAAGGTGAAGCAGCAATTTACCATGTTGCTTAAACCTATACGATCTTCTCAGATCCACAGCAGGGCCTAGGGGGTAGGGGCCGGGGCTTGATTTGAGAATCAGCACGTTAGTTAAAAAGGCTAGGTGGGCGCCGTCTTCGTGTAGCCCCCACCTACCCGGTTCAGATGTGCTGCCACCCGAGTGGAGGGGGCTAGGGATTGCCTTCGGACCGGCCAATAGAGGGTGTTTCCATGTGATGATGAAGAGTTAGGGGCGCTTTAATCAATCATTAGAACTACAGATCAATGTCTGTCCTTTTTATTAGTAAAACTACAGATCATTTAATCAAATCTGACCTTTTTTCACTTTTTCTGTTATTTCTTACAAACAGCTGGCTCAAGTTGTCAGTACACTTATATCAATGGCTCAACCAACAGTACAGTAACACACCAACCAATACAGCATTAGAACATGCAGGTGAATACCGCTAACCTCCTGGCACTAGATGGCAGCATTAGATCAATATTAAGGTTCCAGAAATCCTGCTTATCAGATTAGAATGAAAGCACATCAGTTCACCAGGTTCAATCAAACTTGTATTGAGAAGGTCGTATGCAGGGCCTTTGTTTGCAAACTGCTGCCCTAAGTGTCAGAACCATGTCGTGTTCAGTTCAGTCGTTCCGAACTGGATGCACGACAGTGGAGGAGGTACTCGGTAGTGTTACAGCATCCTCAACCACACAGGAAATGTATTAATCCGCGGGAAGACATGTTTGTTGGCTACTGTGTATATATACTCTGCAATGCTGGTTTGATTGACTCTTAAGACCATGTTGGTGATAGGATGAACCTTTAGAACCTGCTTCAGAGGTTGTGATAAAAATCCTCCCAACGTTTTTGCTTCTGACTGACATTCTACCCTGTTCAAATCTCCTTCCCGCTCCCGTTTCTAGGTGGAAAACTCAGGGGATCCTTGGGAAAACTTCCAAAATTCCCAGTCACTTTCCTATTGGGAATGTGTCTACTTGCTCATGGTCACTATGTCAACAGTGGGCTACGGGGACGTCTATGCAAAAACCACCCTGGGACGCCTGTTCATGGTCTTCTTCATCCTCGGGGGTTTGGTAAAACAACATTTTTCTATCTCCTCCTCCCAACCCCCCCCCCCCCCACCCCACCCTCAACCTGCCTGTCTCCATCTTCACACCATATAAGTGTTAAACCAGACAGAAAAATCACTAAACGATACTTTAGACTTCAATGTCTTTGTCAACATTATTACCTGTGAAGTATTTTGAAATGTAGCTTAATGATAGTTTAGGATTGTTTATATAGTACTGTTAAGCTTACCTATTTAGATATGTACAGTGTGCCTCCCTGCTTACACTACTATCAATGTTATTTGTCTGTATCTGGGTACTGTAGTTTCTCCCCTTGTCCCCCTTCCTATAGCGTGTGGGTTGTATTGGTCTGAAGAGTAGTTATAAGATAATGTTCTACACCTGCGGCCTGATAATGTTGTTGTTGCCGTTCTTCTTAAAGCAGTCTGCGATCTCAGGACTACACCCTTCCTCTCGTGTCCCTCCCCACTATTCCAACAAACACAGTGGCAGGAAGACCAGGCCTAGGCCAGCCTGAGTGTTACCATAGCGACTGCAGCTCTTTTTCGCCCCTGACATTTAACCACAGTCAGACCAGCACCCCCTAGAGGAAAAGGGTCTCACTGCAGCTAAACCCATGTCCGTTAGTTTGGACTATTATTCTATAACACCATCCTTCTCATATGATCAGGTAGATGATGACCATCCCCCCAGCTGTTTGAGAGTGTGCCATGTGGTCGTCATAGAGATGTAATAAAATAAAGGAAGTGTGGTACTATGTCTAAAGGCCATTCAGGGTTAGCAGCAGCAGGTCTGCTTCTATACGGTTAGCAAACAGCTCAACAATTAATGGATAGCTAAATGGTTAGCAAACAGCTCAACAATTAATGGATAGCTAAACGGTTAGCAAATAGCTCAACAGTTAGTGGATAGCTAAACGGTTAGCAAACATCTCAACAGTTAGAGAATAGCTAAATGGTTAGCAAACATCTCAACAGTTAGTGGATAGCTAAATGGTTAGCAAACAGCTCAAGAGTTAGTGGATAGCTAAATGGTTAGCAAACAGCTCAACAGTTAGTGGATAGCTCAACTGTTAGCAAACAGCTCAACAGTTAGTGGATAGCTCAACTGTTAGCAAACAGCTCAACAGTTAGTGGGTATCTATACAGTTAGCAAACAGCTCAACAGTTAGTGGGTATCTATACATTTAGCAAACGGCTCAAAGTTTGAATAGATATACAGTTAGCGAACGGCTCAAAGGTTTGAATAGCTATACAGTTAGAAAACAGCTCAAAGCTTTGAATAGCTAGCAAACGGCTCAAGGGTTTGAATAGATATAGTTAGCAAACGGCTCAAAGGTTTGAATAGATATAGTTAGCAAACGGCTCAAAGGTTTGAATAGATATAGTTAGCAAACGACTCAAAGGTTTGAATAGATATAGTTAGCAAACGGCTCAAAGGTTTGAATAGATATAGTTAGCAAACGGCTCAAAGGTTTGAATAGATATAGTTAGCAAACGGCTCAAAGGTTTGAAAAGCTATTCAGTTAGCGAATGGATCAACGGTTTGTGAATAGCTAAATAGTAAGCAAACCGCTCAACGTTTTGCAAATAGCTAAACAGATACTGGGTAGCTAAATGGCTAGCAAAGCGCTCAACCGCTAAACAGTCATCAAAAATAAGTAAACAGTGCTAGCATGATATTGACATTGACATAGGCAGGAAAATAGAAGTACTGTACTTCAGGACAGCAGGCTGCAACACTTTGCCAAATGCATCCAGCTCATTCCCACTGCCCTCCAAATGAGTCTTAATGTGTTTTGCAGCTGTGGACCATCAGGCCGGCCTGCTCAAATCAACCTGCCACATCATTGGTGTTTGTTGGACAAAACATGGCACATAGGTTTTTTTCCCCCCTCTTCTCTTTGCCACTTTCAGATATTTCGGATGCTATTTCAGATCGACCGCTGTTGGTCAGCTGTGGCGATATTTACACTTTTTATTTTTTCTTCCCAAAACCCATGACCCTTAAAAACTGGGGTTTTCTTAATAAAAATATTTTCTTTTGATTTTACCCCAAAATTATTTTTTTAAAACATTGATTGGGCAACACATCTCTAAGTTTGTTCTCTTCTTTAAAGTGTCAATGCTGAGTGAGAACTACAAGAGAAACTTCTGGACACTAACATCCCCCCAGTTTTTCAGTATTTGCACATTTATTTGATATCTGATATCTTAAGAACTATTTTTGTCTCCACCCAGAACTCTGTTTGGATTTAAGCGCCCGCTAGACGGCTCCCCCTCCACCCCCTCTATGGCCTAGTGTCTTCTTTAGTCTCTTCTTGTGTCTCCTATCTTCTCCTTAGGCCATGTTTGCCAGCTACGTCCCTGAAATCATAGAGTTAATAGGAAACCGCAAGAAATATGGTGGTTCCTATAGTGCGGTTAATGGGAGAAAGTAAGTATTTTCCGGAAGGTTCTGCTGTCTTTCCTTGTACGAGGTAGAACCCTTTCTGCATGCCCTTTTCTTTTTTCTGTTTCATGCATGTAGGCCATGTTTGCTCGCTACGTGCCAGAAATTGCTGCTCTCATCCTTAATCGGAAGAAATACGGAGGGAGTTATAACTCAACACGAGGCAGAAAGTAAGTCCAAATCCAGACAAGGTGTGTTTGTGTGACTCGAGTGCACCCCCCTCAGGTTTAGAATGGTATGGGGGGTTGATTCACCAAATTTCCATTACTGTAGTCACACTGCGTGACTGGAGACCTTGGCCATAAGGACACATGTCCATGTCACTTTACTCTCAATTTTCTCTCTTTCTGTCCCTGTCTCTCTTATCTAATCTCTCTCTCTGTCTCTCTCTCTCTCTCTCTGTCTGTCGCTCACTCAGTGCTCACCTGAAGTCCATCCTTGTGCTTTTGTTTTTTATTTTTTACTTTGAAACATCCTATGTGCTGCATCTTAATTAATTAAAACTAGAGCTTTCATGACTACATTGTAGACCTATGGTATTAATATGTGTTGTCCTACCTCTTAATTCTGAAACCGTCCAATGACATTCCTCCAATTGTGCTCTCACTATAAGGACGAATCGGGATCATGATGATACATCATTGTAAAATAACTAGTCATGAAACCCCTACTATCTGCTGTAAAAAAAAAATACACGTTTCTGCTTCACAAGAAAATAGAAAAAAATATAATCCTCAACTGCATTATTATTGGTGGTCTTTTAGAAGCATCATCAATCTCAATGACATTACAAGATATTATTTTAGAAGCATCATCAATCTGAATGACATTACAGGATATTCTTTTAGAAGCATCATCAATCTCAATGACATTACAGGATATTCTTTTAGAAGCATCATCAATCTCAATGACATTACAGGATATTCTTTTCTTGCTTTCATTTTGCTTGAGTTACTCCGCATGAGACATGCTTTTTATTTGTATTTATTTGCATAATTTATCTGCATGATCTCTGTGACCTGAGCTCCCCTCCATTGGCTTTTTCACGTTTCATGGTTCCCATGGCAAACTGTACAAAAAGCTAAACTTCCTGTCTTGTCACCGCCAGCCGCATCACCTCTGCTCGACATGACTCTGGCCCTGATCTTCAGTCAGCTCCTACACCCTGAATGCTGGATGCCTCGCTCTCATTGGAGGCTCGCGATTGCTCTTGGCTTGCTTTGCCCGCTTGGTTTTTGGTGTCCTGTCGTTTGGTTTGTGTGGCAGTAGTTGTGTTGGCCAGAGGTTGTGGTGTTTTTGTGTGTGTGTGTGGACGTTCAGAACACAGTGTGTTGTGTGTGTGTGCAGTGTGTGTATTGTGGCTGAATCCCTGGTTCTGTGGCTCAATCTTCACTGGCTCAACAGCTCATCACAGCACATGGACTAACTAGCCTCATAGTTAGACACATACTAACCTCACTGCTCCTCATAGTTAGACACAGACTAACCTCACTGCTCCTCATAGTTAGACACAGACTAAACTCACTGCTTCTCATAGTTAGACACAGACTAACCTCACTGCTCCTCACAGTTAGACACAGACTAACCTCATAGTTAGACACAGACTAACCTCACTGCTCCTTATAGTTAGACACAGACTAACCTCACTGCTCCTCATAGTTAGACACAGACTAACCTCACTGCTCCTCATAGTTAGACACAGACTAACCTCACTGCTCCTCACAGTTAGACACAGACTAACCTCATAGTTAGACACAGACTAACCTCACTGCTCCTCATAGTTAGACACAGACTAACCTCATAGTTAGACACAGACTAACCTCACTGCTCCTCACAGTTAGACACAGACTAACCTCATAGTTAGACACAGACTAACCTCATAGTTAGACACAGACTAACCTCACTGCTCCTCATAGTTAGACACAGACTAACCTCATAGTTAGACACAGACTAACCTCACTGCTCCTCACAGTTAGACACAGACTAACCTCACTGCTCCTCATAGTTAGACACAGACTAACCTCACTGCTCCTCATAGTTAGACACAGACTAACCTCATAGTTAGACACAGACTAACCTCACTGCTCCTCATAGTTAGACACAGACTAACCTCACTGCTCCTCATAGTTAGACACAGACTAACCTCATAGTTAGACACAGACTAACCTCACTGCTCCTCATAGTTAGACAGACTAACCTCACTGCTCCTCATAGTTAGACACAGACTAACCTCACTGCTCCTCATAGTTAGACACAGACCTCACTGCTCCTCATAGTTAGACACAGACTAACCTCACTGCTCCTCATAGTTAGACACAGACTAACCTCATAGTTAGACACAGACTAACCTCACTGCTCCTCATAGTTAGACACAGACTAACCTCATAGTTAGACACAGACTAACCTCACTGCTCCTCATAGTTAGACACAGACTAACCTCACTGCTCCTCATAGTTAGACACAGACTAACCTCACTGCTCCTCATAGTTAGACACAGACTAACCTCACTGCTCCTCATAGTTAGACACAGACTAACCTCACTGCTCCTCATAGTTAGACACAGACTAACCTCACTGCTCCTCATAGTTAGACACAGACTAATCTCACTGCTCCTCATAGTTAGACACAGACTAACCTCACTGCTCCTCATAGTTAGACACAGACTAACCTCACTGCTCCTCATAGTTAGACACAGACTAACCTCACTGCTCCCCTCATAGTTAGACACAGACTAACCTCACTGCTCCTCTCCTCATAGTTAGACACAGACTAACCTCACTGCTCCTCATAGTTAGACACAGACTAACCTCACTGCTCCTCATAGTTAGACACAGACTAACCTCACTGCTCCTCATAGTTAGACACAGACTAACCTCACTGCTCCTCATAGACAAATCCCCTGACACAGACTAACCTCATAGTTAGACACAGACTAACCCTCATGCTCCTCATAGTTAGACACAGACTAACCTCACTGCTCCTCACAGTTAGACACAGACTACCTCACTGACACAGACTAACCTCATAGTTAGACACAGACTAACCTCACTGCTCCTCATAGTTAGACACAGACTAACCTCATAGTTAGACACAGACTAACCTCACTGCTCCCATAGTTAGACACAGACTAGTTAGACACAGACTACTGCTCCTCACCTCATAGTTAGACACAGACTAACCTCACTGCTCCTCAGTTAGTTAGACACAGACTAACCTCACTGCTCCTCATAGTTAGACACAGACTAACCTCATAGTTAGACACAGACTAACCTCACTGCTCCTCACAGTTAGACACAGACTAACCTCACTGCTCCTCATAGTTAGACACAGACTAACCTCACTGCTCCTCATAGTTAGACACAGACTAACCTCATAGTTAGACACAGACTAACCTCACTGCTCCTCATAGACACAGTTAGACACAGACTAACCTCACTGCTCCTCATAGTTAGACACAGACTAACCTCATAGTTAGACACAGACTAACCTCACTGCTCCTCATAGTTAGACACAGACTAACCTCACTGCTCCTCATAGTTAGACACAGACTAACCTCACTGCTCCTCATAGTTAGACACAGTTAGACACAGACTAACCTCACTGCTCCTCTAATCAGTTAGACACAGACTAACCTCATGCTCCTCATAGTTAGACACAGACTAACCTCACTGCTCCTCATAGTTAGACACAGACTAACCTCAGTTAGTTAGACACAGACTAACCTCATAGTTAGACACAGACTAACCTCACTGCTCCTCATAGTTAGACACAGACTAACCTCACTGTTAGACACAGACTAACCTCACTGCTCCTCATAGTTAGACACAGACTAACCTCACCTCACTGCTCCTCATAGTTAGACACAGACTAACCTCACTGCTCCTCATAGTTAGACACAGACTAACCTCACTGCTCCTCATAGTTAGACACAGACTAACCTCACTGCTCCTCATAGTTAGACACAGACTAACCTCCTCTCATAGTTAGACACAGACTAACCTCACTGCTCCTCATAGTTAGACACAGACTAACCTCACTGCTCCTCATAGTTAGACACAGACTAACCTCACTGCTCCTCATAGTTAGACACAGACTAACCTCACTGCTCCTCATAGTTAGACACAGACTAACCTCACTGCTCCTCATAGTTAGACACAGACTAACTCACTGCTCCTCATAGTTAGACACAGACCTCATAGTTAGACACAGACTAATCTCACTGCTCCTCATAGTTAGACACAGACTAACCTCATAGTTAGACACAGACTAACCTCACTGCTCCTCATAGTTAGACACAGACTAACCTCACTGCTCCTCATAGTTAGACACAGACTAACCTCACTGCTCCTCATAGTTAGACACAGACTAACCTCACTGCTCCTCATAGTTAGACACAGACTAACCTCACTGCTCCTCATAGTTAGACACAGACTAACCTCACTGCTCCTCATAGTTAGACACAGACTAACCTCACTGCTCCTCATAGTTAGACACAGACTAACCTCATAGTTAGACACAGACTAACCTCACTGCTCCTCATAGTTAGACACAGACTAACCTCATAGTTAGACACAGACTAACCTCACTGCTCCTCATAGTTAGACACAGACTAACCTCACTGCTCCTCATAGTTAGACACAGACTAACCTCACTGCTCCTCATAGTTAGACACAGACTAACCTCACTGCTCCTTATAGTTAGACACAGACTAACCTCACTGCTCCTCATAGTTAGACACAGACTAACCTCACTGCTCCTCACAGTTAGACACAGACTAACCTCACTGCTCCTCATAGTTAGACACAGACTAACCTCACTTCTCCTCATAGTTAGACACAGACTAACCTCACTGCTCCTTATAGTTAGACACAGACTAACCTCACTGCCCTCATCACTGTTAGACACAGACTAACCTCACTGCTCCTCAGTTAGACACAGACTAACCTCACTGCTCCTCATAGTTAGACACAGACTAACCTCATTATAGTTAGACACAGACTAACCTCACTGCTCCTCATAGTTAGACACAGACTAACCTCACTGCTCCTCATAGTTAGACACAGACTAACCTCACTGCTCCTCATAGTTAGACACAGACTAACCTCATAGTTAGACACAGACTAACCTCACTGCTCCTCATAGTTAGACACAGACTAACCTCATAGTTAGACACAGACTAACCTCACTGCTCCTCATAGTTAGACACAGACTAACCTCACTGCTCCTCATAGTTAGACACAGACTAACCTCACTGCTCCTTATAGTTAGACACAGACTAACCTCACTGCTCCTCATAGTTAGACACAGACTAACCTCAATGCTCCTCATAGTTAGACACAGACTAACCTCACTGCTCCTCATAGTTAGACATAGACTAACCTCATAGTTAGACACAGACTAACCTCATAGTTAGACACAGACTAACCTCACTGCTCCTCATAGTTAGACACAGACTAACCTCATAGTTAGACACAGACTAACCTCACTGCTCCTCACAGTTAGACACAGACTAACCTCACTGCTCCTCATAGTTAGACACAGACTAACCTCACTGCTCCTCATAGTTAGACACAGACTAACCTCATAGTTAGACACAGACTAACCTCACTGCTCCTCATAGTTAGACACAGACTAACCTCACTGCTCCTCATAGTTAGACACAGACTAACCTCACTGCTCCTCATAGTTAGACACAGACTAACCTCACTGCTCCTCATAGTTAGACACAGACTAACCTCACTGCTCCTCATAGTTAGACACAGATAGTTAGACTAACCTCACTGCTCCTCATAGTTAGACACAGACTAACCTCATAGTTAGACACAGACTAACCTCACTGCTCCTCACAGTTAGACACAGACTAACCTCACTGCTCCTCATAGTTAGACACAGACTAACCTCACTGCTCCTCATAGTTAGACACAGACTAACCTCATAGTTCACAGACTCCTCATAGTTAGACACAGACTAACCTCACTGCTCCTCATAGTTAGACACAGACTAACCTCACTGCTCCTCATAGTTAGACACAGACTAACCTCACTGCTCCTCATAGTTAGACACAGACTAACCTCACTGCTCCTCATAGTTAGACACAGACTAACCTCACTGCTCCTCACAGTTAGACACAGACTAACCTCATAGTTAGACACAGACTAACCTCACTGCTCCTCATAGTTAAACACAGACTAACCTCACTGCTCCTCATAGTTAGACACAGACTAACCTCACTGCTCCTCATAGTTAGACACAGACTAACCTCACTGCTCCTCATAGTTAGACACAGACTAACCTCACTGCTCCTCATAGTTAGACACAGACTAACCTCATAGTTGCTCCTCACAGTTAGACACAGACTAACCTCATAGTTAGACACAGACTAACCTCACTGCTCCTCATAGTTAGACACAGACTAACCTCATAGTTAGACACAGACTAACCTCACTGCTCCTCATAGTTAGACACAGACTAACCTCATAGTTAGACACAGACTAACCTCACTGCTCCTCATAGTTAGACACAGACAGACTAACCTCATAGTTAGACACAGACTAACCTCACTGCTCCTCATAGTTAGACACAGACTAAACTCTCACTGCTCCTCATAGTTAGACACAGACTAACCTCACCTCCTCATAGTTAGACACAGACTAACCTCACTGCTTCTCATAGTTAGACACAGACTAACCTCACTGCTCCTCACAGTTAGACACAGACTAACCTCATAGTTAGACACAGACTAACCTCATAGTTAGACACAGACTAACCTCACTGCTCCTCATAGTTAGACACAGACTAACCTCACTGCTCCTCATAGTTCGACACAGACTAACCTCACTGCTCCTCATAGTTAGACACAGACTAACCTCACTGCTCCTCATAGTTAGACACAGACTAACCTCACTGCTCCTCATAGTTAGACACAGACTAACCTCACTGCTCCTCATAGTTAGACACAGACTAACCTCATAGTTAGACACAGACTAAACTCACCTCATAGTTAGACACAGACTAACCTCAACCTCATAGTTAGACACAGACTAACCTCACTGCTCCTCATAGTTAGACACAGACTAACCTCACTGCTCCTCATAGTTAGACACAGACTAACCTCACTGCTCCTCATAGTTAGACACAGACTAACCTCACTGCTCCTCATAGTTAGACACAGACTAACCTCACTGCTCCTCATAGTTAGACACAGACTAACCTCACTGCTCCTCATCACAGACTAACCTCACTGCTCCTCATAGTTAGACACAGACTAAACCTCACTGCTCCTCATAGTTAGACACAGACTAACCTCATAGTTAGACACAGACTCCTCACTGCTCCTCATAGTTAGACACAGACTACAGACTCACTGCTCCTCATAGTTAGACACAGACTAACCTCACTGCTCCTCATAGTTAGACACAGACTAACCTCACTGCTAGACACCTCATAGTTAGACACAGACTAACCTCACTGCTCCTCATAGTTAGACACAGACTAACCTCACTGCTCCTCATAGTTAGACACAGACTAACCTCACTGCTCCCTCATAGTTAGACACAGACTAAACTCACTGCTCCCTCATAGTTAGACACAGACTAACCTCATAGTTAGACACAGACTAAACTCACTGCTCCTCATAGTTAGACACAGACTAACCCTGCTCCTCACTGCTCCTCATAGTTCATAGTTAGACACAGACTAACCTCACTGCTCCTCATAGTTAGACACAGACTAAACTCACTGCTCCTCCTCATAGTTAGACACAGACTAACCTCACTGCTCCTCATAGTTAGACACAGACTAACCTCACTGCTCCTCATAGTTAGACACAGACTAACCTCACTGCTCCTCATAGTTAGACACAGACTAACCTCACTGCTCCTCATAGTTAGACACAGACTAACCTCACTGCTCCTCATAGTTAGACACAGACTAACCTCACTGCTCCTCATAGTTAGACACAGACACAGACTAACCTCACTGCTCCTCATAGTTAGACACAGACTAACCTCACTGCTCCTCATAGTTAGACACAGACTAACCTCACTGCTCCTCACACAGTTAGACACAGACTAACCTCACTGCTCCTCATAGTTAGACACAGACTAACCTCACTGCTCCTCATAGTTAGACACAGACTAACCTCACTGCTCCTCATAGTTAGACACAGACTAAACTCACTGCTCCTCATAGTTAGACACAGACTAACCTCATAGTTAGACACAGACTAAACTCACTGCTCCTCATAGTTAGACACAGACTAACCTCATAGTTAGACACAGACTAACCTCACTGCTCCTCATAGTTAGACACAGACTAAACTCACTGCTCCTCATAGTTAGACACAGACTAACCTCACTGCTCCTCATAGTTAGACACAGACTAACCTCACTGCTCCTCATAGTTAGACACAGACTAACCTCACTGCTCCTCATAGTTAGACACAGACTAACCTCACTGCTCCTCATAGTTAGACACAGACTAACCTCACTGCTCCTCATAGTTAGACACAGACTAACCTCACTGCTCCTCATAGTTAGACACAGACTAACCTCATAGTTAGACACAGACTAACCTCATAGTTAGACACAGACTAACCTCACTGCTCCTCATAGTTAGACACAGACTAACCTCATAGTTAGACACAGACTAACCTCACTGCTCCTCATAGTTTAGCTCAGCAGGATAGAGAGACTTCCTGCATCTCTTTTCTATTTCACCTTCATAATATTTTCTATCTTACCATTTTCCCTTCTGTCTTTCTTTTTCTCCCTCTTTCTCTTCATTCTCCCCCTTCATCTCTCTCTCTTCCCACCCCCTTCCTCCCTCTCTGCATGGTCACGCAGGGCTGTCAGTGACCCATGCATATTAACATTCCACAGTAGAGAGAGCTATTAGAAAGCAGTCTTTGTTTGAAGCTGTTTCCACATCAGTGAGACACGATTGATGAGATGTTATGTTTGTCTGGCGCCCTGCGTCTCCATTCACTGACGGGGTAATGAGAGAAGGGTTTGTCAAAACTGCCGACTCCCCCTCGTTCCACCTCTCCCTCACTCCCCCTTTCACACACACTCCCTCTTTCCCCCTTAACCCATTTCTTGCCCTCTCTCTCCCTGTCTCTCTCTTTTTACCCTCTCCTCTATTTTTCTCTCTCTTTCTCCCCCTCCACTTCTCCTTTTCTCTGGCTTTAATGTACATGCATACGGTAGTAATCAGGCCCTCACTTCAGCCAGCCAATCACAGAGGCATCAGGATCTGTGTGTTATTATGTTAAATACTGTATGCATATGTTCATATTGGATATGTATACTATAGATCATGACACATATACAAACACATTTGTCATAATGGTTTCCTCTCGAGAGTACACTTTTTGAGGAAGGAAAACGCTAACGCTGCACCCACCTTGTGGTTCTCATTAGGGCTCTGTGATTTTCATAACGGCTCTGTGGTTTCCGTTAGTCCCCACTTAAACAGAGGGGCTGGTGTGGAAACTGGCCTAAACCCTGGCTGAACCCTGCAGTACTCTGAATGTGTTCTATGAGGGCCTGTGAGGGCCAGCAGCCTGTGATGTGGAGACTTGGAGACTCTCATCCCTGTCACACATATTATATAATATGTACAGCTGGCTCCCTCTAGTGTATATGTATATATGTATTAACATATATAAATAGCCCAATTAATGTGACACTGAACATGTCGTTACCTTCATGAATAACATTACAGTATACAGTATATACGCTCTCCAGTATTCAGGTTAGATAGCATCAAAATATATCTGCTTTCTGTGGCAAATGGTGTTTTTTATGCTACACCACGTTCCATTAGTTGAAACAAAATAGGCCACAGTTGAGTGGAAAACACAAAAAGATGGTGTTTTGTTGCCTTTCCTTCTGCGTCTTACAGTACCAGCCTAAGGATCAGAGTGATAGTAATGGTGTGACCTCTGCTGGTGTTTGAGCTGTCTTTGCTGTGGTGAAGCATTTCATGTGTTCCTGATGATATGGTTTGTTATGTTGATATCCTGCATGGTCTGTAATGGACGTTCTCAGACTTCCCTTGTGCATTTTGGTGTGATGATGTGCACCTTTTATTCCGGCGCTTGGTATTTGTGTGTAATATTTCCTCATTTATGTTCTTGTGCCACCGTGATTGTACACCCAACTTTAGTTTTTTGAGTGTGATGTTTCATTGAGGAGTCCAGGGTTGAATACGTTTAAAGGAAGTTGTATTTTTTCCGTCAGGTAGCCTAGCGGTTAGAGCGTTGGGCCAGTAACCGAAAGGTTGCTGGTTTGAATAACAGAACTGTCAAGGGGGAAAATCTTGTGGGACTTACTTCTATGGCTGACCCTGTAAAACAACACATATCACTTTGCCTAGCTGGTGTATGACAATAAAAAAAAACATCTAATTGTTGAATTATGTATCCGTACCACTCCTTTAAATATGAAGCTAAATACCTTCCTTGACTTGGATACTGTGGTGTGGTCTTGAATGCTAGCCCTGGCACACCAATAGGGGTAATCATCAGTGGTCTGTCCGTCCTTTAATGAAGTCAACTGAATCGTTTATACTCCCAACAATTGTTCCGCTTAAAAAAATCTGTCAAGCTCCACTGATAACTAATATATTCATGGAGAAGAAATGTCTGAGATGAGCTGTGTTTGTGCCCACGCCTGTGTGTGTGGGTGTTCTCTTAATGCAAAGGCACAAAAAAAGCCAGACACTACGCTGCACAAATCCCATTTATTCAGCCTCTGAAGATGACATCTGGACATTGGAAGTAGGAAAACATGACCGATGTTTTTGTCTCCCTGAATGAAACACATCATCTTCTGCCAACTGCTGCAGGCTCCTCACTAAGACCTCTGCTCATCATCTGATATCACCAGACAGAGCTTTGCAGCCTCATTCCATCACTGGATTGCCAGGCCAGGGCCCACCATGCAATCAATCACTGCTCTTTTAAATGCTTAAAGTGATGATGGGCAGATCTGTAAAGATCATTATATTTTGTTCAATGGCTACCATGCCATGTGTTTTCATCATGTTATGTCCACCAGATTGTCTACTCTCTGACCTTTGTCCACCTCAGTCTGCTCCTTAATGTGCTTCAATGGCACTTGGTCACAATCATCTGGACTGGACTTCATCACCAACTGATACAGACGTATTTACTATTCATATTCACACATATTCACTCACACTCTGTTACAGTTGAGTCCTCATATACAACGGGAGTTAATGTATGATCTAATGGTCTCATCTTCTCCCAGTATGAGAACATGGGCTTGGATCAGAGTGTGGTAGAACCAGGAGTTGGAACTGGTTGGAACAGAACCAAAATGTATTGAGGAACAGAATCAGAACCAAGAACAAAAGTGATCTATACTGTTCCGGAACAGAACCATTATTTTAAAATGAATGGAAACTGGATAATAACGTTAATATACGTTCCGGGGCATGCAAAGCCAATGCAAAGCTCTCACTATATCACTCAAAAATGTATTCCAGTGTCTGCCTGCCAGCTGAAAATCTTTGTGAGTGTGTGTTCATGTGTAGGCTACCTGGCCCTCCCGATTCGAAGCATTGGCTTCTGTAGTCTACTGACATTAGAAGCGGGATTCAGAAATTAAGGAGAGAGATTTTGAATTAGAGAAGAATGGGTTATCTATTTCAATGCTAGTTAAGGATACTATAGCAATCACATTTCACATTGGATTTATGAACTACAAAAAGGTAAGATGTGTTTTTATTTAAATTCTGGTGCCGATCTGCACACACAAGCTTGTTATCTAGCTAGCTCATTAAGCCAACTCCCGGAAGTTCAAAGTTCCTTCATAGAAGCAACTCCTCTGTAGGTAGAGTTCTGTGGGCCTAATTCAGATAATACTCTTCAAGCCAAGCGTCCTCTTCCAACCTCTCTCGCAACTCACGTCCAATGCATGTTAACAGCTTCAGCTTGCCCGCTCCAGCACTGATTGGTGAAGTACTTTAAAAAAATTTTTTTTTTTTTTTTTAAGATTTTAGAGGTTTAGAAAGGAACAGAAAGAAAAAATATTAACCATTACTGTTTTGGGGTTCAAACCGGTTCAGAACTTTATTTTGCTGTTCGGAACAGTGGAACTGAAAAAAAAAAAATGGTTCCAATCTCTGGTTAGAACAGATTGAGTTAGGTCTTGTAAAGTGAACAGACCAAACTACAGCTCTTCAGTGAGTCAGGCTGTCTGTGTGTTTGGCTACTAACTGCCCCACATCTCTTTAGCATATAGCTAGCTATGCTAGCCATTGCACACATTGTCTTACAGGTCTTTGTAGGGCAATTAGGGTAGCTGACCCGTCTCTGTGTCCAATGTAATCCCCTGGATGACTAGAGGCTGGAGTCAACGAGAGTATGTTTGGGTTTCTCTTTATTTGCGGTTTGCCTTCGAATGCTGGCTTGATGACGTTGAGTTAGTTTTGCCTACAAGTACATATGAGACTGTTGGTAAAGATGAATGGTTAAAACTGTCTTTAATCATCCGGATTAGTTTAATTATGTAGAGTTTCAACCTAATACTTTAGCTGGGTCGTTCCACGAAAAGAGTGCCTTTTGTCCCTTTGATATTTTTAGTTTAAATTGGGCACCAATATATAATTTTAAAAGCCTTTTCTATTCAATGAAGTGCCCTTTAATATAGACCACATTGAGAATTCAAGAAATCAGATTTGTAATATAAATAAAGACTTGCTAAAGTGCCAAGATTCAGCATTTTGACGTGCCCCCTCTGTGCACCCTCTGTGCCCCCTCTGTGCACCCTCTGTGCCCCCTCTGTGCACCCTCTGTGCCCCTCTGTGCACCCTCTGTGCACCCTCTGTGCCCCCTCTGTGCACCCTCTGTGCACCCTCTGTGCACCCTCTGTGCCCCCTCTGTGCACCCTCTGTGCCCCCTCTGTGCCCACTCTGTGCCCCCTCTGTGCCCCCTCTGTGCACCCTCTGTGCACCCTCTGTGCCCCCTCTGTGGACCCTCTGTGCCCCTCTGTGCACCCTCTGTGCACCCTCTGTGCCCCTCTGTGCCCCCTCTGTGGACCCTCTGTGCCCCCTCTGTGCACCCTCTGTGCCCCCTCTGTGCCCCCTCTGTGCACCCTCTGTGCCCCCTCTGTGCCCCCTCTGTGCCCCCTCTGTGCACCCTCTGTGCCCCCTCTGTGCACCCTCTGTGCACCCTCTGTGCCCCCTCTGTGGACCCTCTGTGCACCCTCTGTGACTTTGAGGACGATTTTAGCCGCTTCAACCCAACATTTATCAAAGTTTTCACCACCATTGCAAAGCTATAGTTATTTCTGAAAATTATCATCTATTTAATGTGATTTAATTTTAAGGAAAAAATAGCTGTCCCTTAAGGTCAACCCTGTTAAGTGAACTGAACTCTTGTTTTAATACAGTGAAACGATTAATTTTTAAATATATATATTTTGAAGAAATATTGAACATGTAATTAACAAATCATAGTGTAAAAGCACTTGAGCTGGTTCTACTCTGTTTGGCCATTTTCTGGTGTTTTGTGGTAGAAACCACACTGTGACCCATAGACAGGCTAGCCGTGTTAATATGAAACTTGCGTCCAATGGCCCCTCCCTGTTTCACACAACAAGCTTCCATTCCCCTTGTCACACAGGGGTTTATGGTTGATTTAAGATGACGTTTTCAACCCTGTTACGGTCAACCCTGTTACTTTATTTGGCACTTAACAGGCACGTACTATAGTCATTTCTATGACCTATTGAGATGGGATAACACATGTTTTATTAAGTTGAACATGTGCTCTTAATGACAGAATGTACAAATTTGGTGAAATCAAAAGTTTTAATACACCAAGTTACACATCTCAAAATGCAGCTGATTGGTGGAACGACTCCGCTCTGAAGGCTTTAGGAAACCCACCCCTGGGCAGCTTGCAATTATCTCTGCTTTGAGCTGGACAACAGAAATACAATCATATTTTGAGTCACCTGAACAGGCTTGTTAGGGGCTCCCGAGGCGAACAGCGGTCTAAAGTACTGTATCTCAGTGCTAGAGTCGTCACTACAGACACCCTGGTTAGAATCCAGGCTGTATCACAACCGAGTCCCATAGGGCGGCGCACAATTGGCCCAGCATCGTCCGGGTTTGGCCGTCATTGTAAAGAAGAATTTGTTCTTATCGGACTTGCCTAGTTAAATAAAGGTTACATAAAATTATATATATGAGAGAATAGGAGCAGCATCTCTGTCCCAACTGACTCAAATCTACTCCGGTATGAGTGCAGCTCCTTTGAGTGTTACTGTGGAACCCTCTCTATTTGAGATCTTCTCTCTGGAGTGAATCATCACCGTCTGACACTGAAGCCCAGAGTGGAACCATGGGACTAACAAGGTCACGACCCCGGCAATCCCCTATCTGTCCGAATCTATCCTCCTCCTGAATTCAGCAGTGCTCTCTGTCTAGCATAGAACTCAAGTCCACTGAAACACAGTATCCTGCCATCCACACGTCAACAAGGCCTGTTTAGAGGTCCTGTCAGCCCCAGACCAAGAAATCACTTTAGAAGGCTTTTAGTAATGCCGTGTATGAACACGTGCGCGTATTGATGTACATGTCTTTGTCAACATGTATTCGGCTCTCAGAGGGTCAGTTTGGCACAAGGGGACGGTTTCCTTATTGAGAACTGATGACAATTAAAACCAGAAAGTGTACTGTGTGATTATATTTGAGGTCACTTTAAAGTGGTTCAAAGCTCAGGGTTTTCATTTCACATGCCATGTCAGATTTACCCCCACCCCTAAAAAAATACAAATTAAATACAGTGTTCACTTTTGTGGGGATTGCTTTTACTGAAGAAAAAAAAACACTAAAAGTCATGGCCAGTTTTCAAAAGACATTTGTCTGACACAAAATAGTTTTTATTGGGAATTAGAGTTGTGAGTGCTTTGAATGATGTTTGATCTTTTCGAGGCGTGCCAGTGTTGGTTGTGATTTATGTTGCCTCGTTCAAATTGATTTCTCCCCCCCTTCTCCAGGCACATTGTGGTTTGTGGTCATATTACACTCGAAAGTGTCTCCAACTTCCTCAAAGACTTCCTACACAAGGACAGGGATGATGTCAATGTAGAAATTGTTTTTCTCCATAAGTAAGTGAATGTTTTCACTACCTCACTTTGAACCATTACACAGCGTAATTAAACACAAAATAATGTCAACTTAAAGCATAGGAAATTGTTCTTTCTCTCATGAGTAAACTTCAAATTGCAACTTGTATTTGTGTCCTAACTCTGCCTCCCCCCGCTCTCTCTCTCCTCTCTCTCCCCTCTCTCTCTCTCTCCCCTCTCTCTCTCTCTCCCCTCTCTCTCTGTTTGTCCCCCCCCCCCCTGTGTGTTCCTGTAGTATTTCCCCTAATCTTGAGCTGGAAGCCTTGTTCAAACGCCACTTTACCCAGGTAGAGTTCTACCAGGGTTCTGTTCTCAACCCTCACGATCTGGCCAGAGTGAAGGTACTGTACTAGCATGTACTGCTGTTGTGCATCATATTCCACTATTATGTAGTTACAGGGTGAAAGGCTGTGCATGAAAAACACAACAGGGAAAAAGACCAATACTCCTCATACCACCATGTAAGAGTGACAACGTTTCGATCCAAATTGGATCTTTGCTATGACCTGAGGAAGGTCAATCTGGGGTTGAAACGTTGTGATATTTGACCTGAGGAAGGTCAATCTGGGGTTGAAACGTTGTGATGTTTGACCTGAGGAAGGTCAATCTGGGGTTGAAACGTTGTAATATTTGACCTGAGGAAGGTCAATCTGGGGTTGAAATGTTGTGATGTTTGACCTGAGGAAGATGAATCCAGGGTTGAAACATTGTAATATTTGACCTGAGGAAGATGAATCCAGGGTTGAAACGTTGTAATATTTGACCTGAGGAAGATGAATCCAGGGTTGAAACGTTGTAATATTTGACCTGAGGAAGATGAATCCAGGGTTGAAACATTGTAATATTTGAACTGAGGAAGATGAAACGTTGTAATATTTGACCTGAGGAAGATGAATCCAGGGTTGAAACGTTGTAATATTTGACCTGAGGAAGATGAATCCAGGGTTGAAACGTTGTAATATTTGACCTGAGGAAGATGAATCCAGGGTTGAAACGTTGTAATATTTGACCTGAAATGAATCCAGGGTTG
The DNA here is from genome assembly GCF_034236695.1 of Oncorhynchus nerka. Classification (NCBI taxonomy): domain Eukaryota; kingdom Metazoa; phylum Chordata; class Actinopteri; order Salmoniformes; family Salmonidae; genus Oncorhynchus; species Oncorhynchus nerka. The sequence goes on from NC_088405.1 coordinate 17,995,819, forward strand.
AAACGCTGTAATATTTGACCTGAGGAAGATGAATCCAGGGTTGAAACGTTGTAAATTTGACCTGAGGAAGATGAATCCAGGGTTGAAACGTTGTAATATTTGACCTGAGGAAGATGAATCCAGGGTTGAAACGTTGTAATATTTGACCTGAGGAAGATGAATCCAGGGTTGAAACGTTGTAATATTTGACCTGAGGAAGATGAATCCAGGGTTGAAACGTTGTAATATTTGACCTGAGGAAGATGAATCCAGGGTTGAAACATTGTAATATTTGAACTGAGGAAGGTCAATCTGGGGTTGAAACGCTGTAATATTTGAAGGTGAGAGGGTTTCTGGTGTGTATTCTCTATCTGTAACCCGTCATCGTTCCCTGTATAGATTGAGTCAGCAGACGCCTGTCTGATTCTGGCTAATAAGTACTGTCCAGATCCCGATGCTGAAGACGCCTCCAACATCATGAGGTAATAATGATGATGATGATGATGAAAATCTGGAGAAAGGACTGTGTATACTGTATATGTTAAAATTTTTTGAATTTGTAGGGTCATCTCTATCAAGAACTATTCCCCCAAGATACGAATTATCACTCAGATGTTACAATACCATAACAAGGTGGGTCAGCACATCACTCCTACTCTATCTGCAACGATGCACATAATAATAACCATGGTTCAAACACGTGTGTGTGTGTGTGTGTGTGTGTGTGTGTGTGTGTGTGTGTGTGTGTGTGTGTGTGTGTGTGTGTGTGTGTGTAGGCTCACCTGCTCAACATTCCTAGCTGGAACTGGAAGGAAGGGGATGATGCTATCTGTCTAGCAGAGCTGAAGGCTGGCTTCATAGCTCAGAGCTGTCTGGCCCAGGGCCTCTCCACCATGCTGGCCAACCTCTTCTCCATGAGGTCCTTCATCGAGGTAACATTGACACAACATTAACACAACCTTTACACAATGATCTCTTTCACAGAGATAACCTTAACACATCCTTTTAATAACACTGTTCTCTTTCATTGAGTTAACGTTGACACAATGTCAGTAGGGTAACTAACATTACCACAACCTTTTCACAATGTGTTCTTTCATTGATGAAACGTTGAAACAATCTCTTCTCGATACATTTATCATGGAAACATTCCTTCAGCGGGACTATGAAACAGGTTACTTTCCCATTACTCATTATGGGATAGATATGTGATTCCACAGGAGTACTGAGCTCCGGTCTGCTGAGTGAAACATCTCTGAGGGAGTATTTTCAGCCAGAATGGTCTTTCAGTCAGTCTGGTTTATCCTATGTATCTGTAGGATTCTTCATGTCATAAAGCTGATGGAGGAGTTTATAATGGGTGGGCTGATGAGGTCTGGATGGAGAAGAGACATCTGCTGGCCATATTCCCATCCTGAAAACATAGAGTAAGACATATAAATAGATGGATAGATGGAACATTGACGCCAAACCATAGTTGGTTATCTAAGCTGTGAATGAAAAGGCATAGAGGGATTTAAAACGTTGAGCCAGGCTCTCATCATCTGTGACATCTGCAAAGCTTTCAGGAAACTCATCCGTCATCGCCCATGGCAGCTCAGTGGATATAATGTAGCATGTCTACACAAGTCTAGAACATCTGACAAAGAAGGGAGGAATCACTGCTCATGAGAAGAGGAAACTAAGACACAGTATTATTACTCCTACCATTATTTGGTGAGTTGTGAAGCTATTGAGCCCTAGTCAGTCAGAACTAATGCTAGGCCCAGTCTGGTGAGGCACCTTGTACCTGATATACTGGGACCAAGTCAGTAGGCCCCTTCCTTTCACTGTCGTTTTTCCACAAAAAAGTTCAATTCAAACCATACGTTGTTTTATAGCAGAATGAATACACATGGAAAAGTTTATACAGATCTTTGGCAACTGAAAGTCAACGTCAAAATGAATGACCGAAGAACATGAAACTGTAGTAAATTATATTAGGATCCATTTTGAATGGCCTAATTAAAATAGTTGTTCTGATTCTGTCAGCATGTCTTAGAGAGACCTCCATAAACATATGAATATTGAGACATAATGCTATAAACAGAATTCTATAAACAGAAGGCTATAAACAGAAGGCTATAAACAGAATGCTATAAACAGAAGGCTATAAACAGAATGCTATAAACAGAAGGCTATAAACAGAATGCTATAAACAGAAGGCTATAAACAGAAGGCTATAAACAGAATGCTATAAACAGAATGCTATAAACAGAATGCTATAAACAGAATGCTATAAACAGAATGCTATAAACAGAAGGCTATAAACAGAAGGCTATAAACAGAATGCTATAAACAGAATGCTATAAACAGAATGCTATAAACAGAATGCTATAAACAGAATGCTATAAACAGAAGGCTATAAACAGAATGCTATAAACAGAATGCTATAAACAGAATGCTATAAACAGAAGGCTATAAACAGAAGGCTATAAACAGAATGCTATAAACAGAATGCTATAAACAGAATGCTATAAACAAGGCTATAAACAGAAGGCTATAAACAGAATGCTATAAACAGAAGGCTATAAACAGAAGGCTATAAACAGAATGCTATAAACAGAATGCTATAAACAGAATGCTATAAACAGAAGGCTATAAACAGAATGCTATAAACAGAATGCTATAAACAGAAGGCTATAAACAGAAGGCTATAAACAGAAGGCTATAAACAGAAGGCTACACAGAAGGCTATAAAGAGAAGGCTATAAACAGAAGGCTATAAACAGAAGGCTATAAACAGAAGGCTATAAACAGAATGCTATTAACAGAAGGCTATAAACAGAAGGCTATAAACAGAAGGCTATAAACAGAATGCTATAAACAGAAGGCTATAAACAGAAGGCTATAAACAGAATGCTATAAACAGAAGGCTATAAACAGAAGGCTATAAACTGAAGGCTATAAACTGAAGGCTATAAACAGAAGGCTATAAACAGAAGGCTATAAACAGAAGGCTATAAACAGAATGCTATAAACCAGGGGTTCTTAAACTTTTTCAACCTGGGACCAAAGTTAGAAATTCTGTGTTTTCCTGGGACCCAAGCTTATGAAAACATGTTTATACTTAAATATCGGTACATTTCATTGCCATTATGCCCATTAACAAATGCAATATAGACAAATAACAATTAAATGAAATACCCATATAAATATCTATTCATGTTTATTTTTCCCCATTAAAAACACTCATATATCTGTCGTGGTTGGAACTGTTGCTGTTAAAATCCAATAAATCATTTTTATTCTGAACTGGAATAAACTGATTGATCACATCACACAGATGGCCAGGTCGCAATTGTAAATGAGAACTTGTTCTCAACTTGCCTACCTGGTTAAATAAAGGTGAAATGAATGTAGTCTAGAAAACACACACAGACACACAGTCCTAATGAGAGGTGTGTGACTGGTTGAAGTTTTAAACAAGCATGTCAATTCTGGGCTCAGTTTTTGACAGTTGAGAAGCCTGACTCGCACAGGTATGTGGTACCAAACTGGATCAGAATATCTTCTGCTTTCTCACTGAGTTTCTCAGCTTCAAAAAGCATATTGCGTCAATCAGTGTGTTCCAGTTCAGAATTAAAATGATTGCTTGTATTTTAACAGCAAATAGTTTTTTTCCATGTTCATCTGTACTGTTACTTAGGGTTGCACAATCAGTAGCTAGATAGCTTGCATTGGCTAACGTTAGCTATTGGCTGTATGCAAGGGGATTGTTTGAAAGAGAAATTCACATTGACTGCTATGAGAGATGGTACAAGTTACTCCCTTATTGCTGCTTATCATCACCTTTTATAACATGACTAAAATGCCTTGCTAGTTAACTTACTTTCCACTGTCGAAGCACTGTTTCCTGAAGCATTCTGCCCTGTTCTGAAAGAACTCCTTGGTTTTACCGTCTTGTTGTGAATGTTTGGTCAGGGCCTGCCATTTTCATTTGTTTGTTTTAAGACTCATTACTAAGCACTTCCCTGCACAAAACACATTGTGGGATCTCCTCGTTGTTTCTCAAAGTTTGTATTAAACCAAGCGAGAGAAACTCATCGCTGTATTTGAGTTTTATGACAATGGAACTTGAGGCTAGCTTGAATCCATTCGATGACAGCAGTGAGTGATGGCGAGTGGGAATTACAAGCCAGTGGCTGACAGAGCATCATCTGGTTGTTCAGCAGTGCAGCGTGTGGGTCGCGTAGTGATCTTCGAGAAAACTGCCGAAAAAAGATCCGGTTAACCTTGAAGCACACTGGCATCTTCCACCCACTCGCGCTACTGCCAAACTGAGTCTCTACGCAGCTGCTAAGCAGAGCGCGCACTGAACAGAGAGTGCAGTTGCACTTGGACAAAATCAATTCCAGTAGTTAATGAAATCATTATAAATGTACTCCACTATGGGTCGCTACCCATAGTTTAAGAAAGGCTGCTATAAACAGAATGCTATAAACAGAATGCTTATAGTGCATGTTGGGTTGCACTTGAGGACATATTATTGTGAGGCCTGCTAAAGAGGTGAAGAGATGTCTGACAGACATTTTTCAGCACAGCTCTTACTGGGTCATTACAGAGGGTGCGTATTTGGCACCCTATTGCCTACTTAGTGCATTACGTTTGACCATGGCCCATAGCTCTATATAGGGAATAGGGTGCCACATAAACACACAATAATAGATGCCATCTCCGCAGGATCAAATTACAAGGTCCCCCTCGGTTAGTGTTCCCCTAAAGATGCCTGACCAATTTCTTTTACCCCAGTGTGTTAGTTATGGACGAACTGTGTTCTGAGTCCCATATTAAAGACTCTATAGCTGTCAGGAGCGGTGGAGTTATGATAGAGAGATGGGTAATGTTTTATAATGGGATCTGAGTGTGGATGGGACTGGGAGGAAACCCAGAGGAGCTTATAAAGGCCTTAAGAAGGGTTTATAAAGGGCTTAAGAAGGGTTTATAAAGGCCTTAAGAAGGGTTTATAAAGGCCTTAAGAAGGGTTTATCTTTGGGCTAGGTGTCCCGCTAGCGGGATAGAAGCTGAAAACATGCGGTGAAATTGGCAGGTGCTATTTCAAATAAATATTTGTAATATTAAACATTCATAAACATACAAGTGTATTATATAATTTAAAAGCTTCACTTCTTGTTCATCCAACTGTGTTGTCAGATTTCAAAAAGGCTTTACGGCGAAAGCATACCATGCAATTATCTGAGGACAAATTCGTAAACGCGCCGAAAGACTGATTTGGTCCAGGTGCTCGCCTAACAAAAACTCCAAATACTTAGTTTTTCAAAAAAGAAACCTGAAACCTTGAATAAAGACTGTTGACATCTAGTGGAAGCCATAGGAATTGCAATTTGGGTGACGAACATACTTTAATGCAATAGGTTTCCATAATAAGAGCCTGCCATATCAATTCTGTTATATCAATTCTGTTAATTCTATTATAGACATTATTTTAACAGTTTTAGAAACAGTTTTTTCTATCCAATGCTATCAATTTATGCATATCCTGGCTTCTGGGCCTGAGTAACAGGCAGTTTACTTTGGGCACGCCAGTCAGGCGGAAATTCAGGATACTGCCCCCGAGCCTTAAGAAGTTTTAAGAAGGGTTTATAAAGGCCTTAACCTCTCTAGGGTATGTGGGACGCTAGCGTCCCATCTGGCCAACATCCAGTGAGATTGCAGAGCGCCAAATTCAAAAAACAAAACATAGGTTTAAAGATTAACTTCTTGTTAATCCAACCACGATGTCAGATTTATAAAATGCTTTTCGGTGAAAGCATGCCTAGCCCAGAACATACCTAGCCCAGAACATTGCCCAGTTGACAAATGATTACAAACAGTACCCAGCCAAGCAGAAGTGTTACAAAACTCAGAAATAGAGATACAATTAATCCCTTACCTTTGATGATCTTCATATTGTGGCACTCAGAAGACATTCATTTACTCAATAAATGTTCCTTTTGTTATATCCAAAAACCTCAGTTTTGTTTGCGCGTTTTCTTCAGCAATCCACAGGCTCAAACGCAGTCAAAACAGGCAGACAAAAAAAATCTAAATTGTATCCGTAAAGTTCATAGAAACATGTCAAACGATGTTTATATTCAATCCTCAGGTTGTTTTTAGCCTAAATAAGCTCTGTGACACGTAAGGGTCCACTCATTCAGACTGGTCTTACTCCCTCATTTATAAGAATACAAGCCTGAAACAATTTCTAAAGACTGTTTACATCTAGTGGAAGGCATAGGAACTGCAAATTGAGTTCTTAAGTCAATGGATACTGTAATGGCATTGAATAGAAAACTACAAAAACAAAATACATCCTGAATGGATTTTTATCAGGTGTTCGCCTGCCAAATCAGTTCTGTTATACTCACAGACACTATTTAAACAGTTTTGGAAACTTTCGAGTGTTTTCTATCCAAATCTACCAGTTATATGCATATAATATATTTTGGCCTGAGCAGCAGGTGGTTTAATTTGGGCACGCTTTTCATCCAAAATTCTGAATGCTGCCCCCTACCCTAGAGAGGTTAAGAAGGGTTTATAAAGGCCTTAAGAAGGGTTTATAAAGGGCTTAAGGTACTATGCACATTTTTCATCTGTATATGTATTTATATATGTATTCATACATATGTATTTTCTACTTGTTGCTTCTCAGATTGAAGAGGACACATGGCAGAAGTACTATTTAGAAGGGGTAGCTAATGAGATGTACACAGAGTATCTGTCCAGTGCCTTTGTGGGGCTCTCCTTCCCAGCAGTCTGCGAGTAAGTATGAGACAGCACGGTCCTCTGCCCGGTACAGTACGGGTAACTCTCTCTGCTACATGTTGCTGTTCTCCTTTACTACTGCTGCTCTGTCCCTTGTACTGCTACAACTACTGAACATTAGATGGTACCAACATTAATAGTACATGAATATATTAAATAAATAATAAAATATACATTTTAAATTGATACTATTGGTAATGTTAAAATGGTAGTTATATATAGCCTAAAGGAGACATAGCATTCCCTTACAATCCTCTGTGTGTGTCAGGCTGTGCTACGTGAAGCTGAAGCTGTTGCTTATCGCCATCGAGAACAAGTCGGAGCTGGGAGAAAGCAGGTTAGTGTCTGTTTTTCTGTCTGTGTTGTACAGGACTACTGGGCCTCTGTCTATAATATCCCTGAACTGTTTCAAAATCTAGGATGTTGTTCAAGATTTATCTGTAAATAGTTGTCTCTGTGTTGAGCCATGCTTATATTACTATGAACTTGCTAACTATAAACATGAAGTAGTCACTAACCATACCAAATCCTACCCACCCCAACACCATCAGCACTGTGGACCTTTTATTTTACACTGACAACATTCAACTGAAAATAATGCATTTATAGTAGAGTTGAGTTGTGGAGTTTTTAGTACATAATGAAATCACGATAAATAGTCCAGACAAAGTAATGTCTAACCACCTTGTAATAATGTCATATTTTAAACTTGTATTTTTAAACTTTTGCTCAGTGTTTTTGTTGCGTGCTTGCACCTAGACATGGTATGCTTTTCTTTTGCTCATGCCAGGATTTTCTCCACTACGTAGTCATAGTGCCACCATTCTCAGTGCCATCTAAACTGCATATCTCTCTGATAGTAAAACCATTCTCAGTGCCATCTAAACTGCATATCTCTCTGATAGTAAAACCATTCTCAGTGCCATCTAAACTGCATATCTCTCTGATAGTAAAACCATTCTCAGTGCCATCTAAACTGCATATCTCTCTGATAGTAAAACCATTCTCAGTGCCATCTAAACTGCATATCTCTCTGATAGTAAAACCATTCTCAGTGCCATCTAAACTGCATATCTCTCTGATAGTAAAACCATTCTCAGTGCCATATAAACTGCATATCTCTCTGATAGTAAAACCATTCTCAGTGCCATCTAAACTGCATATCTCTCTGATAGTAAAACCATTCTCAGTGCCATCTAAACTGCATATCTCTCTGATAGTAAAACCATTCTCAGTGCCATCTAAACTGCATATCTCTCTGATAGTAAAACCATTCTCAGTGCCATCTAAACTGCATATCTCTGATAGTAAAACCATTCTCAGTGCCATCTAAACTGCATATCTCTCTGATAGTAAAACCATTCTCAGTGCCATATAAACTGCATATCTCTCTGATAGTAAAACCATTCTCAGTGCCATCTAAACTGCATATCTCTCTGATAGTAAAACCATTCTCAGTGCCATCTAAACTGCATATCTCTCTGATAGTAAAACCATTCTCAGTGCCATCTAAACTGCATATCTCTCTGATAGTAAAACCATTCTCAGTGCCATCTAAACTGCATATCTCTCTGATAGTAAAACCATTCTCAGTGCCATCTAAACTGCATATCTCTCTGATAGTAAAACCATTCTCAGTGCCATCTAAACTGCATATCTCTCTGATAGTAAAACCATTCTCAGTGCCATCTAAACTGCATATCTCTCTGATAGTAAAACCATTCTCAGTGCCATCTAAACTGCATATCTCTCTGATAGTAAAACCATTCTCAGTGCCATATAAACTGCATATCTCTCTGATAGTAAAACCATTCTCAGTGCCATCTAAACTGCATATCTCTCTGATAGTAAAACCATTCTCAGTGCCATCTAAACTGCATATCTCTCTGATAGTAAAACCATTCTCAGTGCCATCTAAACTGCATATCTCTCTGATAGTAAAACCATTCTCAGTGCCATCTAAACTGCATATATCTCTGATAGTAAAACCATTCTCAGTGCCATCTAAACTGCATATCTCTCTGATAGTAAAACCATTCTCAGTGCCATCTAAACTGCATATCTCTCTGATAGTAAAACCATTCTCAGTGCCATCTAAACTGCATATCTCTCTGATAGTAAAACCATTCTCAGTGCCATCTAAACTGCATATCTCTCTGATAGTAAAACCATTCTCAGTGCCATCTAAACTGCATATCTCTCTGATAGTAAAACCATTCTCAGTGCCATCTAAACTGCATATCTCTCTGATAGTAAAACCATTCTCAGTGCCATCTAAACTGCATATCTCTCTGATAGTAAAACCATTCTCAGTGCCATCTAAACTGCATATCTCTCTGATAGTAAAACCATTCTCAGTGCCATATAAACTGCATATCTCTCTGATAGTAAAACCATTCTCAGTGCCATCTAAACTGCATATCTCTCTGATAGTAAAACCATTCTCAGTGCCATCTAAACTGCATATCTCTCTGATAGTAAAACCATTCTCAGTGCCATCTAAACTGCATATCTCTCTGATAGTAAAACCATTCTCAGTGCCATATAAACTGCATATCTCTCTGATAGTAAAACCATTCTCAGTGCCATATAAACTGCATATCTCTCTGATAGTAAAACCATTCTCAGTGCCATCTAAACTGCATATCTCTCTGATAGTAAAACCATTCTCAGTGCCATCTAAACTGCATATCTCTCTGATAGTAAAACCATTCTCAGTGCCATCTAAACTGCATATCTCTCTGATAGTAAAACCATTCTCAGTGCCATCTAAACTGCATATCTCTCTGATAGTAAAACCATTCTCAGTGCCATCTAAACTGCATATCTCTCTGATAGTAAAACCATTCTCAGTGCCATATAAACTGCATATCTCTCTGATAGTAAAACCATTCTCAGTGCCATCTAAACTGCATCTCTCTGATAGTAAAACCATTCTCAGTGCCATCTAAACTGCATATCTCTCTGATAGTAAAACCATTCTCAGTGCCATCTAAACTGCATACCTCTCTGATAGTAAAACCATTCTCAGTGCCATATAAACTGCATATCTCTCTGATAGTAAAACCATTCTCAGTGCCATATAAACTGCATATCTCTCTGATAGTAAAACCATTCTCAGTGCCATCTAAACTGCATATCTCTCTGATAGTAAAACCATTCTCAGTGCCATCTAAACTGCATATCTCTCTGATAGTAAAACCATTCTCAGTGCCATCTAAACTGCATATCTCTCTGATAGTAAAACCATTCTCAGTGCCATCTAAACTGCATATCTCTCTGATAGTAAAACCATTCTCAGTGCCATATAAACTGCATATCTCTCTGATAGTAAAACCATTCTCAGTGCCATCTAAACTGCATATCTCTCTGATAGTAAAACCATTCTCAGTGCCATCTAAACTGCGAATCTCTCTGATAGTAAAACCATTCTCAGTGCCATCTAAACTGCGTATCTCTCTGATAGTAAAACCATTCTCAGTGCCATCTAAACTGCATATCTCTCTGATAGTAAAACCAACAAGAGTGTACAAAACATTAGGAACACCTGTTCTTTCCATGACAGACTGACCAGGTGAGTCCAGATAAAAGCTATGATCCCTTATTGATGTCACTTGTTAAATCCACTTCAATCAGTAGATGAAGTGTTTAAAATAGATGAAGTGTTTATCAAGAATGGTCCACCACCCAAAGGACATCCATCCAAGTTCACAGAACAGTGTGATGCATTGGAGTCAATATGAGCCAGCATCCCTGTGGAATGTTTTTGACACCTTGTAGAGTCCATGCTTTGACGAATTGAGACTATTATTTTTTCCAACATTTTAAAAAATTATTATACAAATAACACAGACAGAACAGGTAGAGGGCAAAACATACACAGATCCCCTACCAAACCAAACCAAACCCACCCAAATGTTCCAACAGAGTCCCACAGTGAATTGAGGCTGTCCTGAGGGCAATATAATGAAGGTGTTCCTAATGTTTTGTCCACTCAGACTCATATCATTTTTCATCTCTCCTTTTATGTTAATAACAACTGTTTGATTTGGGGTTGTTTTCTTGTTGTTTGCAGAAGCAGAAAGCGGTATGCCCTCTTATCTTTCCCTCCAAACTTCCACCCCACTCCACCACTTTAGAGCTGCTGACTATGGGTTTAGGTTCCTAAGGATACTTTCCCAAACCCTATCTGAAAATGGGCCAATTTCTCACTCTATTTTTTATTGTCTTCCTTGTGCCTAATGCACTAACTTCTTTGCAGGCAGAGAGAGGATAGTTGAATTTGACTCGTTTGTTTACTTGTTGATTTGTCTGTGACGTTGTCGATGTGCCCAGGTTAACACCCTTTCCTCCATTTCTACCTCCTGTTTTGAGTTTCTTTCCGTCTCTCGCGTTGTCAGTCGTTCTACTTAATTTCTCGCTCACTTCAGTTCTTTTTCAGTGTTTTCAGTTAGTCGTAATTGTGTGTATTTGTATTTTTTTCACAGTGTTTCTTTGTTTTAGTGTTATGTTCATCATCAAAACACTACTTCACATTTGTATCATTTTTGATAGTTTCCTCTCACATATCAGTCAAGAGACACATTGCTGATATCTGAACCCCAGAAGGGTTTATTGATGGATAAGATTATTTTTGATTTGTTGCACATTTTGTTAATATTATGAAATCGATGGATTGATTATATGTCATTGCAGCAAAACTCCTGTTTTATTGATGATACCAACAGCATTTTGTTATGTCATGTCATATCTTAGTCAAGGGTCTGTTAACTTTGGATAACTTAACATTTGTCCAATGGAATTGCTCAATTTTAGTCCACGTTTCATACTTGTATTTCATCCCTTTCTTACTGTTGTGTGTGTGTGTCCGTGTGTGAATAATGTGTCCTGTGTGTGTGAGAGTATATGTGTGTATGTATACGTTGGTGTGTGTGTGTGTGTGCGTGTGTGAATAGTCTTTCCTGTGTGTGAGAGTATATGTGTGTATGTATAAGTTGGTGTGTGTGCGTGTGTGAATAATCTGTCCTGTGTGTGTGAGAGTATATGTGTGTATGTATATGTTGGTGTGTGTGTGTGCGTGTGCGTACGCTTGTGTAGTGTGTGTCTCATTCACCTTGTTCCCCCATACCTGTGCGTCTCCAAGTAGATGTTATCAAGTGAGGTCACTTCCTGTCAGTTTGGTGTTTACGAAACAATCCAACTGCACAGAAGTTACTGCAACAGTCTGCATCTACGTACCTGTCTCTTTATCTGTACTGCGGTGGCTTGTGTGTTTAACAAGTGTCCTACTCACGCTGTTTGCTAACGGCATGCTATAACACTCCATCACATGGGATGTGTGATGCTTACCTTGTTGCTCACAATATGAGGTTTTGATACAATTTGGGCCTCTATGCATAATTGGGAGAAAATTACATTTTGTTATGTTTCTTTGTTATTAGATCTGAAATTGGTAAATTATGTGAAATCTCAGATTTGGGCAGCAATGTGTTTTTTGTAGTGGCTTAGTTAATTTGTTATTTTCTCTAAACAGCATGTGAAACGTGAAGCCTGTTTTCTACTCTGGGGGCCGTTCAATCTGATGTAAAGCTCAATAGTGCAACTCTAAACTTAAGTTTAGCAAAATATCATGTTGTTTTGCTGTCGCTATTGATTACAGCTTTATAATTGATCCAATCACCCCCTTATTGTTTAAATATGTTGTTCGTAGAGCCCAGAGGAAAGATTTGTATCATTTGCAAATTAGTCTATAGTTTTCATCTGCTCTCAGCTATTTTCTGAGCCTGCATGCACTTTTACACATCTTGTTTGTGTAGACAAGTCTTCTCAAATGTGTCAGTTTAGTACAACAAACTAAAAACGTACATTTGACTTTTTAAATTTAATTAGCTAAGTCAGTTAAGAACAAATTCTTATTTACAACGACAGCCTAGGAACAGTGGGTTAACTGCCTTGTTCAGGGGCAGAACGACAGATTTTTAACTTGTCAGATTTTATCTAGCAACCTTTCGGTTACTGGCCCAACGCTCTCATCACTAGGCTACCTGCCGTCCCAAATGCAGTAAATGATCAGTTAACTAAAGAGTTGGTCAAGTAAAATAAAGTAGTAGTAAATTAAAGGGTAAATAAAGTACAACCAGGTATTAGTAAGTCAAAGTTGAGCATAAACATTCAGTAAAGTACAATAAAGTATTAGTAAACACAGGATTGGGAAATTAAATCCTTGGTAAAGCAAAGCAGTATACTACTGCCAGAGTTACACAGGAAAGTATAAGTAAAAAAAAAAAGTCTATATACAAGTAGCAAATTAGTAAAGGGATTGCAAAAAGGCCATGGTGGCAAAGTAAAACAGAAAGTAAAGTATTGGTAAAGTAAACTATTGGTAAAGTAAAGTATTCGTAAAAGTAAACTATTTGTAAACAGAAATAAAGTATTTAAGTTAGTAAGTAAAGTGTTAGTAAACTATTTTCCCTATTAGTCTAAGTTAGTAAGTAAGTGTTAGACCAGGGGGTTGTCCCCTGACTGTCGGTCTGTGTGTTCCGTTTGTCAGTCTCTCAGTCTGCACTCCCATCATTGATGATTCCTACCCACAGGCAACCATTAATGAGCTGGGCGTGTGTGTGTGTGTCGTCCACTCTCGTCTCAGTCTAATTCAGGGGGAATGATACAGCCAGTCCGTACAGGCACCCTATACACCATTCAAATCTTCAATATTTCAATATTTACTGTAGACGTATGTTTGAGGATACAGTAAGGATTAGAGGATTAGAGGGTTAGAGAGAATTTTGAATATGAATATCGCTTATCCATTAGATAACATTAGATGGGCATTTTCCCTCAGCTACTTGGTAATTAAATACTTCTCCCTAATTAATCAAAATGGACATGGATAATGTTAAAATAAATTGCATATCACATTTCTTAGCTGAAATATACTAAAGCAGCACTGTAGCAATATTATTTTACTATAACAATACTAGGTTACTATATCAATACTAGTTTACTAAAGCAATACTAGGTTACTATAGCAATACTACATTACAATAACAATGCTAGTTTACTATAGAAATACTAGGTTACTATAGTAATACTAGTTTACTATACCAATACTTGGTTAATAGAGCAGTACTAGGTTACTATAGCAATACTAAGTTACTATAGCAATACTAGGTTACTATAGCAATACTAGGTTACTATAGCAATACTAGGTTAATGTAACAGTATTTGTTTACTATAGCAGCACTAGTTTACTATACCACTACTAGTTTACTATAGCAATACTAGGTTACTATATCAATACTAGTTTACTAAAGCAATACTAGGTTACTATAGCGATACTACGTTACAATAACAATGCTAGTTTACTATAGAAATACTAGGTTACTATAGTAATACTAGTTTACTATACCAATACTTGGTTAATAGAGCAGTACTAGGTTACTATAGCAATACTAACTTACTATAGCAATACTAGGTTACTATAGCAATACTAGGTTACTATAGCAATACTAGTTTACTAAAGCAATACTAGGTTACTATAGCAATACTACGTTACAATAACAATGCTAGTTTACTATAGCAATACTAGGTTACTATAGCAGTACTAGGTTACTATAGCAATACTAGGTTACTATAGCAATACTAGGTTAATGTAACAGTACTCGTTTACTATAGCAATATTCATGTAATATAGCAGGACTAGGTTACTATAGCAGTACTAGGTTAATATAGCAATACTATACTAGGTTACTATAGCAATACTAGTTTACTATAGCAGTACTCGTTTACTACATTTAACACTACTAGTTTACTATAGCAATACTAGTTTAATATAGCAGTACTAGGTTACTATAGCAATACTAGTTTACTATAACACTACTAGTTTACTATAGCAGTATTCATTTATTATATATAACACTACTAGTTTACTATAACAATACTAGTTTAATGTAGCAGTACTGGGTTACTATAGCAATACTAGTTTACTATAACACTACTAGTTTACTATAGCAATACTAGTTTAATATAGCAGTACTAGTTTACAATAGCAGAACTAGTTTACTATAGCAATACTAGTTTACTATACCAATACTTGGTTAATATAGCAGTACTAGGTTACTATAGCAATACTAGGTTACTATAGCAATACTAGGTTAATGTAACAGTACTCGTTTACTATAGCAGCACTAGTTTACTATAATACTACTAGTTTACTATAGCAATACTAGTTTACTATAGCAATACTAATGTAATATAGCAGGACTAGGTTACTATAGCAGTACTAGGTTAATATAGCAATGCTATACTAGGTTACTATATCAATACTAGTTTACTATAGCAATACTAGTTTAATATAGCAGTACTAGGTTACTATAGCAGTACTAGTTTACAATAGCAGAACTAGTTTACTATAGCAATACTAGTTTACTATACCAATACTTGGTTAATATAGCAGTACTAGGTTACTATAGCAATGCTAGGTTACTATAGCAATACTAGGTTAATGTAACAGTACTCGTTTACTATAGCAGCACTAGTTTACTATAGCAATACTAATGTAATATAGCAGGACTAGGTTACTATAGCAGTACTAGGTTAATATAGCAATGCTATACTAGGTTACTATAGCAATACTAGTTTACTATAGCAGTACTCGTTTACTATATTTAACACTACTAGTTTACTATAGCAATACTAGTTTAATATAGCAGTACTAGGTTACTATAGCAATACTAGTTTACTATAACACTACTAGTTTACTATAGCTATACTAGTTTAATATAGCAGTAATAGTTTACTATAGCAATACTAGTTTACTATAACACTACTAGTTTACTATAGAAATACTAATGTAATATAGCAGGACTAGGTTACTATAGCAGTACTAGGTTAATATAGCAATGCTATACTAGGTTACTATATCAATACTAGTTTACTATAACACTACTAGTTTACTATGACACTACTAGTTTACTATAGCAATACTAGTTTAATGTAGCAGTACTGGGTTACTATAGCAAAACTAGTTTACTATAGCAATACTAGTTTACTATAACAATACTAGTTTACTATAACACTACTAGTTTACAATAGCATAACTAGTTTACTATAGCAATACTAGTTTACTATAACACTACTAGTTTACTATAGCAATACTAGTTTAATATAGCAGTACTAGGTTACTATAGCACTACTAGTTTACAATAGCATAACTAGTTTACTATAGCAATACTAGTTTACTATAACACTAGTATACTAGTTTACCATAGCAATACTAGTTTAATATAGCAGTACTAGGTTACTATAGCAATACTAGTTTACAATAGCAAAACTAGTTTACTATAACACTACTAGTTTAATATAGCAGTACTAGGTTACTATAGCAATACTAGTTTAATATAGCAGTACTAGGTTACTATAGCAATACTAGTTTACTATAACACTACTAGTTTACTATAGCAATACTAGTTTAATATAACACTAGTATACTGGTTTACCATAGCAATACTAGTTTAATATAGCAGTACTAGGTTACTATAGCAGTACTAGTTTACTAGTTTACAATAGCAGAACTAGTTTACTATAGCAATACTAGTTTACTATAACACTACTAGTTGAATATAACACTAGTATACTGGTTTACCATAGCAATACTAGTTTAATATAGCAGTACTAGGTTACTATAGCAATACTAGTTTACAATAGCAGAACTAGTTTACTATAACACTACTAGTTTAATATAGCAGTACTAGGTTACTATAGCAATGCTATACTATTTTACTATATCAAAATGGACATGGATTATGTTACAATAAATTGCATATCACATTTCTTAGCTGAAATACACTAAAGCAGTACTGTAGCAATATTATTTTACTATAACAATACTATGTTACTATAGCAGTACTAGGTTAATATAACAATACTATACTAGGTTACTATAGCAACACTAGTTTACTATATAAATACGAATTTACTATAGCAATACTAATTTACTATAAAACTACTAGTTTACAATAACACTACTAGTTTAATATAGCAGTGCTGGGTTACTATAGCAATGCTAGTTTACTATAACAGTACTAGTTTACTATAGCAATACTATACTAGTTTACTATATCAAAAATGGACATGGATTTTGTTCATGTTAATTGTTCAAATAATTGTTCAAATAAATTGCTTATCACATTTCTTAGCTGAAATACACTAAAGCAGTACTGTAGCAATATTATTTTACTATAACAATACTAGGTTAGTATAGCAGTACTAGGTTAATATAGCAATATTATTTTACTATAACAATACTAGGTTACTATATCAATACTAGGTTACTATAGCAATACTAGGGTACTACAGCAATACTAGATTGCTATACAAATACTTGGTTACTATAGCTGTACTATTTTACTATAGCAATACTAGTTTACTATGGCAATACTAGTTTACTATAACACTACTAGTTTACTATAGCAATACTATACCAGTTTAGGTTAATATAGCAATACTATACTAGGTTACTATAGCAATACTAGTTTACTATAGCAATACTTGGTTAATATAGCAATACTATACTAGTTTACTATAGCAATACTAGTTTACTATAGCAGTACTAGGTTACTATGGCAATACCAGTTTACTATAACACTACTAGTTTACTATAGCAGTACTAGGTCACTATGGCAATACTAGTTTACTATAACACTTAGTTTACTCTAGCAATACTTTACTAGTTTACTATAGCAATACTAGTTTAATATAGCAGTACTAGGACACTATATCAATGCTAGATTACTATAACAATACTGTTTTACTATAGCAGTACTAGTTTACTAGAACGCTACTCGTTTTCTATTGCAATACTATACTATTTTACTATAACACTACTAGTTTACTATAATACTACTAGTCTACTACAGCAGTACTATACTAGTTTACTAAAACACTACTAGTTTACTATAGCAGTACTATACTAGATTTCTATAGCAGTACTGGGTTACTATGGCAATACTAGTTTACTATAACACTACTAGTTTACTATAGCAATACTAGTTTACTATAGCAGTACTAGGTTACTATATCAATACTAGGTTACTATAACACTTAGTTTACTATATCAATACTAGGTTACTATATCAATATGATAATACGCTATATAACAACACTTAAGCCTTTATCAGATATGTCCTATTCCTCTGTAGTGTTAGTCCGAGAGGCTGTTCATTCCCTAGCATTCCACTGTCCATTACTAACCCATGTAACAGTATCTAACTGTAGTGTAACACTCACTGTCCAGTAATAACCCAGGTAACAGTATCTAACTGTAGTGTTAGTCCGAGAGGCTGTTCATTCCCTAGCATTCCACTGTCCATTACTAACCCATGTAACAGTATCTAACTGTAGTGTAACACTCACTGTCCAGTAATAACCCAGGTAACAGTATCTAACTGTAGTGTTAGTCCGAGAGGCTGTTCATTCCCTAGCATTCCACTGTCCATTACTAACCCATGTAACAGTATCTAACTGTAGTGTAACACTCACTGTCCAGTAATAACCCAGGTAACAGTATCTAACTGTAGTGTAACACTCACTGTCCAGTAATAACCCAGGTAACAGTATCTAACTGTAGTGTTCGTCCGAGTGGCTGTTCATTCCCTAGCATTCCACTGTCCATTACCAACCCAGGTAACAGTATCTAACTGTAGTGTAACACTCACTGTTCAGTAATAACCCAGGTAAGAGTATCTAACTGTAGTGTAACACTCACTGTCCAGTAATAACCCAGGTAACAGTATCTAACTGTAGTGTTCGTCCGAGTGGCTGTTCATTCCCTAGCATTCCACTGTCCATTACCAACCCAGGTAACAGTATCTAACTGTAGTGTAACACTCACTGTTCAGTAATAACCCAGGTAAGAGTATCTAACTGCAGTGTAACATTCACTGTTCAGTAATAACCCAGGTAACAGTATCTAACTGCAGTGTAACACTCCACTGTCCAGTAATAACCCAGGTAACAGTATCTAACTGCAGTGTAACATTCACTGTCCAGTAATAACCCAGTTAACAGTATCTAACTGTAGTGTAACACTCCACTGTCCAGTAATAACCCAGGTAACAGTATCTAACTGCAGTGTAACACTCACAGTCCAGTAATAACCCAGGTGACAGTATCTAACTGCAGTGTAACATTCACAGTCCAGTAATAACCCAGGTGACAGTATCTAACTGCAGTGTAACACTCACAGTCCAGTAATAACCCAGGTAACAATATCTAACTGCAGTGTAACACTCACAGTCCAGTAATAACCCATGTAACAGTATCTAACTGCAGTGTAACATTCACTGTCCAGTAATAACCCAGGTAACAGTATCTAACTGTAGTGTAACACTCCACTGTCCAGTAATAACCCAGGTAACAGTATCTAACTGCAGTGTAACACTCCACTGTCCAGTAATAACCCAGGTAACAGTATCTAACTGCAGTGTAACACTCACTGTCCAGTAATAACCCAGGTAACAGTATCTAACTGCAGTGTAACACTCACCGTCCAGTAATAACCCAGGGAGCAGTATCTAACTGCAGTGTAACACTCACTGTCCAGTAATAACCCAGGTAACAGTATCTAACTGCAGTGTAACACTCACCGTCCAGTAATAACCCAGGGAGCAGTATCTAACTGACTGCTGAGGCTGCAACCACTCCATAACAACAACAATTTTAATTATTTCTGACCCCCCCCTTCACTTCTCCTACCTCTGCCCATACATCCACTCCAGAACCATGGTGAAAAAGAGAAATAATTCAAATTGACCAACCAACTCATGCTGTTGTGCATTCTGTCGATCTGTGTGATTAGCCTCAGAGAAGGTGGCAAAACATGGAAACCAGGTGTTTTTCCACCAAACTATACCACTATACCACCTCCATACAGCGGCCTGCTAGCCTAGACTGTAGAGCATTTACAAAACTTCCATTATAACTACTCTCCAAACTAAACAACTGGAGACTGCAGAAGCTGTGATTTCATTGACCAATCCGATCAGGCTGCTCTAGCTCGCTGGTCATTGTACTGTAGCTCCAGCCAGAGGGTTGATGATGTGTGTGTACCATTCCTCTTGATTAGCGAGTGAGTGTGACTCTAACGACCATAACAGCTTCTAAAGAGTGTGATGTCATCTATCTCCCATTACCCAGCATCCTCATCAACCCGGGGAACCACGTAAAGATGCAGGAAGGAACTCTGGGGTTCTTCATCGCCAGTGATGCCAAAGAAGTAAAGAGGTAATGGCTATCAACCCACCATCACGGAAAAATACAGAAAACGCCACAGGAAAAGTCTGTTTAAAGCCTTGCCTGGGTTTTCTGTGTTCATTCTCTTGGTGGCTAAAAGGAGATTAGGCATTCAACTTCTCTAAATATATTGTTAAAAATAAAGGTTTCATTGGTAAAAGTAACAGCCAGCTGGTAAAGCCAACTCCCAGGTCAACCTGGTGAAATGGGTCAAACTCACAAGATGAGTTGCAAACTTAGATGATAAATGTCTATGCTGCTGTTTTCTCCCCTCAGAGCATTTTTCTACTGCAAAGCTTGTCACGATGACATCACAGACCCCAAACGGATCAAAAAGTGTGGCTGCAAACGACGTGAGTACACCCACGCCCTGCCCACAACACAATCACTCACGCCTCTTATGACCCTCCTCTCCTCCCAACCCCTCCCCCACCTCCCACTGTCGCTGAATTAGGATTAGGATGTGCTATATGAATGATGTCATATCCCTCACTGTTTCTCATAGGAATATCATTTTACAGCTATAACTATATTGTTTTGCTATTATACACTTTGAAATGGAAATTGTCCCAGTGAGGACCTTGAGTCCCATTTGAAAGTGTAATAACTGTGATCACAATTCCTCAACCTTCATTGTGGTATAATCCAAATTCAAAGCATGATAATATTATTTATTAAATCCAAAAGAAGTACAAGCAACATTCTGCACATTTAGTTTGATTTATTCATTTCATGACTAAAACATGTAACCTGATCATGTTATGTATCATAATGACAAAACTAGTTAGAAGGGTGGCCTGAAGTCTGGAGGCGGAAAGGGACCGAGAGAGAGAGAGTTGTCAGTGTGCTAATGATGGAGTGAGTTTGAGTGACAGAAGTAGCTGAGCAGACGAGGCTAGGCTGTCAGGTCACCATAGCGACTCTGTAATATGGGCAGAGGTATTGACCTCAGTCAGGTGGAATAATAAATGAACCAATGGCGTTCCTCTGCTCCGGGTTCATGGGGTCAGACAACCACATACCCTATTGGTCAAACAGAATCAGAACACCGTAATGGTCCAGGCATACTACCATAAACTTCTGCCAGCGGGGGATGACTTGGAACATGACCCTTTTTCTCAACTTGTACTTTTGATCAGACTGGGAATTAGAGAATGTTTACCAGGGTTGGGCTCAATTTCTTTTCAATTCAGGAAGTAAACTCATTGAGGAAAATAATATACAGTAAGTCGTATTTTCAGTCTACTTCCTGAATAGGCTGAATTAAAAGCATTAAGGGCCTTATTACTATCTGACCTACATGGGCCCTTGTCCCAACATGTTTAAATAGTTCCACCTCCTGCAGTCTCCATACATCTAGAAAGGTCAGCAACAATTACAGTAAGCAGCCTATGCCCAAACAAACACACAATCTCCACTGTCCTTTCCCTTTGTGTCATCTCACTTATTCAGACTAAAGGCCTGGTAGTTTGTCAGGTAGAGAGAACCAGAGACCTGTATTGTCTGATTATCACTATAAGGCCAAACGGAGGCAAGCTGAGCTGTACTGGGCTGGCCTGGTTACACATCCACCACAGTTTCTGCAACCGTGCTGGAATGGACAATGTGAAAATATATATCTGAGCCAGCACTGTACGGTTTGGGTTGGCCCTATAGTGTGAATCGGGCATTGGTCCAATAGTGTGAATCAGGCATTGGTCCAATAGATTTACTGTACCTGAAACGAGACAGTTCTATTGTAGATTATTTTAGTTTCTGTGTCTCTGTTGTATTACCAACTGGAAGGCCACATTTAGAGGGATGACAGTTCCATTACTAGAATGAATGTTTGTCTTCTGTTAGTTCTGTTTTGTTTCTGTTGTTGTTTGTTTTGACCATTGACATGTTGTTGATGTTATTTCCTTCCCCTGCTGCCGGTGGGAAACACCACTACTTTATTTAACCATCTCTGGTAGTGATTTACTGTGAGTAAAAAAACACGGGTTCCCTCCTACCCAGAGTGCAGTGCGAGTGTCTCTTCTCTTTCTCTGCCAGCTGTATTCTATGTTGCATGTTACCGGTGTAGCGTTTGCATCCTTCTCCCCGCCTCTCATCTTTACACTGTCCTGCCTCAGACCAGACCTGAATTCAGCAGAACTCAAACTCACACCTACATCTGATTATGTAGTCTGTCTCCTCATAGGCTCATAGTCTAGCCCGGCCTCTGACTCCCTTAGTATGGCAGAGTGTGATTTTATTATGGGAGAAGTGCATGAACTCTCCGACGTTTTTGCCTCAATATTATATTAGAAACCCAATCCTACGCCTTGTGTCTTCAGCTTTCCATGAGTCCTCCTTACCCTCTCTCTAATGACACGCACTGAGTAAGTTGAAAATGGAATGTCAAACGCAGATTGATATTGGTAATGCTAGTCATGGATTTCATGGATTTAAGAGAGACATCAGGAGGGGGGAGAGAAAAAAATAAAACCATTTAGATTCAAATTAATCTTCTCACTCTGAAGCTATTTTTGTACACTGTTGTATTTTCAGAAAAGCGTAAAGTGTTCTTGTGGGAAGTTCTGGAAATGATTCAGCTCAGCAAGCAATGTCTCCAAAACACAATCAAAACCATCTGGTTGTACCCCCCTCACCCTCCACTCCCCTCGCTGCTTTTAGTTCCCCTCCCCACCCCCAGTACTTCTAGCCCCCCTCGCTGCTCCCCAGTTCTCTGGTACTCTGCCCAGCTCCAATCGTACCACTACCCAGAGTTCATCAGTGCATTAAGAATTGAAATTTTGTCGCCCCCAGCCCCACTGTAATTCATTTCAATTCTAGATGGTCGCCGGGGCCTTTTTACTCGCTGTCATCAGTGCCCTGAGTGAAAGAGAACTGCTTTACGAGACAGTGCTTTAACTGTACTGCGCGCTTCATTGCTGTACTGCTAGTTGGCCACTAGGTGGCGATGTCTTGCCATAGTCCTGAATGTAGCCTTATCGAAGGAAACTGACACTGAGATCCTCAGAAACCTATTCAGCAAGAATATTATGAGCAACAGGGTGTGTTTTAGTCATAGACACAGAATTACTAGAATGGTAAAAAAAAAGGCCCTTAGACCACTGTAATTGAACTGGAAAACTCATCACAGACCCATTGATTTGAATGGAATGACTGTTCTGGTAATACCTTTTCTATGGTTACAGTAAACAGTGAAATGGATCATTTCATTAACTCTTGGCTGTGTTTTATGGTGTTTGGTGTTTTGGTTTGGTTGAGATGTGTCTGAACACAAAGTGAGTCTTTCGAGGAAAAACTTTTCTTTGTGTTACATATTCCTCTATTTACATTTGTGCTTTGCAACATGATACAATAACTGGATGAAAGTCATAAAAGTGGCTTTAGTTTATTTAAAAAAACATTTTATATAAGTATCCATGTTATCCATGTTATTATGTTATTAAGTTTGATTTACTATTCAAAGTCAACACGGCTCATCACGTTCTTGCTAAATAGGGTTGTCTTTCACTTTAGAGGACCAGTGACCATAAGTATGAGTTCCATTAGGACATCCTTCTCACTATTGATATTCAACTTGACTTCTGTCTTTGTATGTTTTGTCTGGTGGAATGTTGACTGTGACATATGAAAACAAACTGACAGCGTAGTGGTGTGTGTGTGTGTTAACAATCACCTTTCTTTGACAAAATGTACACAGACAGTCATGTTCATGTTGACTCTTGTGGTGAAGAATGTCCTAAAAGGGACACCGTAGTAGGCTAGATCAGGGTAAAGGGTATGTGTGAAGTCATTTGTTCAAAAACATTGTCATGTTGTGTCGTGTTCTCCATCTCCTCCTCCCATCTCTTGCTAGCCAAAATTACCACGACACGTACTGTGTTCAACTGAATACCCACCTAGAAAAAAACTCAGAAGTAAAATTCAGAGTTCAGCATGAAAACGAACAAATAATATAGTTCAGCATGAAATGACACTCACTGCTCGCATCTGGCATGCCTCCAAACCTTTTCTGCTCTGTAAACAGGTACCCCACTCCACACCCTTTAATCGCTATGATCTCTCTATGCATGCTAATGAATGTTTATAAAGCACTTGTGCATGCTGTTTATAGGACACACAGACCCTGATGGGGCCAGGCCTCGCTCTCCATTCTCTCTCTGGCTACAAACCCTCCTAGCCACATATGGTTAAAACAGTAAAGGTAGACGTATAGTTCTCCCCAGAGAGAGGGAGAGAGTGCGTTTCTGTGATCGTGTTAGTGTGAGTTGGTGAGTTGGCATCCTGGCACAGAGATAATGGGAACCAGGGACTGTTGTCTGTCACTGAACCAGAGCCACAGCAATCTAGAACGTCTTTCACTACCTACCGCTCCTCCTGGGGTTAAGATCTTGACACATATATACACACACACACACTTCAAATGTGTGATATACATCATGTACATGCGCAGTAACTTGCAAATACAGTGCATTCGGAAAGTATTCAGACCCCTTGAGTTTTCCACATTTTGTTACGTTACAGACGTATTCTAAAATTGTTATTTTTTATCCTTGTCAATCTACACACAATATACCCTATAATGACAAAGCAAAAATAAATAAATAACATGCCTTATTTACTTAAGTATTCAGACCCTTTGCTATGAGACTCTAAATTGAGCTCAGGAGCATCCAATTTCCATTGATCATCCTTGATGTTTCTATAACTCCATTGGAGTCCACCTGTGGTAAATTCAATTGATTGGACATGATTTGGAAAAGCACACACCTGTCAAAGCAAAAACCAAGCCATGAGGTAGAAGGAATTGTCCGTAGAGCTTCGAGACATAATTGTGTTAAAGAAACAGATTGGGGGAAGGGTACCAATTTTTGTTTTCAGCATTGAAGGTCTCCAAGAACACAGGGACATCAATCATTCTTAAATGCAGAAGTTTGGAACCACTAAGACTCTTCCTAGAGCTGGCTGCCCGGACAAACTGAGCAATCGTGGGAGAAGGGCCTTGGTCAGGGAGGTGACCAATAACCAAATAGTCACTCTGACAGAGCTGTAGAGTTCCTCTGTGTAGATGGGAGAACCTTCCAGAAGGACAACCATCTCTGCAGCACTCCACCAATCAGGCCTGTATGGTAGAGTGGCCAGGCGGAAGCCACTCCGTAAAAGGCACATGACAGCCCACTTCTCTCTCTTGGGGCGAAGGTTCACCTTCCAACAGGACAACGACCCTAACCACACAGCAAAGACAACACTGGAGTGGCTTCGGGACAAGTCTCTGAATGTCCTTGAGTTGCCCAGCCAGAGCCCAGACTTGAACCCGATCGAACATCTCTGAAGAGACCTGAAAATAGCTGAGCAGCGACGCTCCCCATCCAACCAGACAGAGCTTGAGAGGATCTGCAGAAATGAATGGGGGACAATCCCCAAATACAAGAGTGCCAAGTTTGTAGCATCATACCCAGGAAGACTCGAGGCTGTAATTGCTGCCAAAGGTACTTAAACAAAGTACTGAAGGTCCTGAATACTATATATATTTTTATAAATTAGCAAACATTCTTATGTTTTACTTTGTGTTTATTTAACCTTTATTTAACGAGGCAAGTCAGTTAAGAACAAATTCTTATTGACAATGACGGCCTAGGAACAGTGGGTTAACTGCCTTGTTCAGGGGCAGAACGACAGAACGACAGTTACCTTGTCAGCTCGGGGATTCGATCTGGCAACCTTTCAGTTACTGGCCCGACGCTCTAACCACTAGGCTCCCTGCCGCCCCTCTATGGACCATTGCTTTGTTGCTTTGTCATTATGGGTTATTGTGTGTAGATTGATGAGGGAGTAAAACAACTTTAGACATTTTACAATAAGGCTGTAAGGTAACAAAATGTGTAAAAAGTCAAGGCGTCTGAATACATTCCCAATGCACTGTACATACACACCCTCTCAAGCCTTTCTGGAGGAGTGCTGCTGTAGTGAAACTCTTGTCCTGCTAGCATGGAATGGCCTGGCCAGTCTAGCCAGTAGATTAGTGTGATGGATCCTAGACCACGGCTGCCGCAGCTGCATGAGGGGATACAGGTACGTGATCCACACCTTTAGCCGGACGGATAGAGGATGTTATGATCTGTTATGTTTTGAATGAAACATTATATGTTTGTATGAGGTTTGCTGCTGAAGACATTGTCCATGCTACTCTCTGGCCCTGAATGACCTCCCCCCTCCCATTCCCCTCTATCCTCTCCTCCCTTTACCCCACTGTTATATTTGCCTTTATACCTGTTATGGCATTTTCAGCCTTAGGACACAGCTTGACCCTTGACCCTGAGACCATTTTGACTAGCCAAATTGGACTACAACTTTCAAGTTGTTAAAAACTTTATTGATCAAAACAAGACTTTGGGATGAAATTGAAAGAGCTTAATTTGACCATGGCAATATATTGCAAACAATTGTCACTGCAGTTTGGCACTCTTGCCGTATATGAAGCACCCTAATATTTTAGGCGGGGGTTGGATCCAAAATTATTTTCCAATCGTTTTGTTTGAAACAGAACCCTTTTTGTACTTTTTTTTTTAACCTGTCAAATCAACATAGTTTTTACATTTATAGCTCATTAATTTACTCCACCAATTATCAAGGATAGAGAAGCTACAGAATGGGTAGATGTTTACATGTTTCATTGGTCGTATAAGTGCAGGTGCGAGATGCGACTGAAATTTCAATGGTGGGCAGAGAGCGAGAAAGATGGGTGGACATAAAGAGGGCTTGGCTTGAAGCGCTAAACATCATGACGTCAATTGGAATGTGTTTAGTTTATTACTAGCATCAGAACTTCACTTATAAAATAATTATATACTAGACATGAAAACAATTTTCGGAACAAAAAAAACTGTTCTCAAGATTTAAAAATAATGGTTCGGTTCCGGAATACTAGAGATGACTTTCGGTTCTGTTTCTGTTCCTTGAAAATGGTTGTTCTTTTATGGTTTCCTTTTGTGTTTCCTGAACCGGTTCCAACCCCTGATTGTAGGTGCCCTTTACTGGTCTTTTTTTGGGGGCTCAAGCCTGCGTGAGCTGGTATCTAAAGGCTTTGCATTTATTATCTTTATGGAGTTACCTTCTGCCTTCCCTGGATGACTATTTCACCTTTTGCCATTAACCTGCTGCTTTTCCTCTTCCTCTCATCCCAAAACATGACTGTAGCCAAGATGTCCGCCTACAAACAAATGAAACTGGCATGTTGTTTTGATTGCTGCCGTTCAGAGCGAGACTGCTCTTGCATGTCAGGCAGTGTACATAGTAACATGGACCCCCTACAGAGGGCCTACCCACTCTCCTCTGTCTCTGTTCATGATTGCACAACTACTTTACGTGCCTGTAAGTTACACCGCCCAACACATGCTGTTACATGTCTGTTCTGTGTGTGGACCATGTACCTTTGTGCTTTATCCGTAACGTTGTCCATGTGGCGTAGCTTCCATAGTTGCTGTTGTTGTTTATTTAAATGTATTTGTGATAATATTGTTTTTGAATTTGAGTAGTATTTATTATTATATTTTCTGTGGGTTGTATTGGGTGGCAGTGATGGTGTTGCTTTGTGGTGCTGCTCTACTGTAGCTGTTAGCTCTGTGACTAGCACCTGCTACATCCGTCAGCCACTCGGATGGGGACTGCTATTAGACAGTTGGTGTTTCGTGTGTTGTATTCTTTCAAATACTGTATATTATCTATAATTATGATGAAGAAATACATGACTTCGTTGAAGGGATGATTTATTTCTATTTATTTGTGTTGTTGTTTTGTCTTACTTTGTTTATGAAGGCATCGCAAGCCTATAGAGGAACCTCCTTGCTAATTGTGTTTCTGTTCTGTTCCTGATCATTTTATTTCACGCACACAGGACTGACTTGTGCAGGAACGAGAGCCATGTTCATCAACTGATATTCATATATAATGTAGATATGTAGCATATCAAGTGGGCTTTATCTTACTACTAAACAAGATAACATCATCATACACAACGGGAGGGCAATGGCAAAAGCGGAGAGTTTTCATAAAAGTATAAAAACAGTACAGTGACTGTTGAATTTTGAAGAATCCGAAAGTATATTTTCATTCCATTGTTTGCTAGCTGGTTAGCTAGCGCACACTAATTGAAAACATTGCAATTAACTAGCTAGCCAGTTAATATAACTTGTATTCTCCAAATGTACAAGGGTTCATTCAAGGGTTTTTCTTTATTTTTTACTATTTTCCACATTGTAGAATAATAGTGAAGACATCAAAACTATGGAATAACACATGGAATCATGTAGTAACCAAAAAAGTGTTAAACAAATCAAAATATATTTTATATTTGAGATTTTTCAAAGTAGCCACCCTTTGCCTTGACGACAGCTTTGCACACTCTTGGCATTCTCTCAACCAGCTTCACCTGGAATTATTTTCCAACAGTCTTGAAGGAGTTCCCACATATGCTGAGCACATCCCAAACCATCTCAATTTGGTTGAGGTTAGGGGATTGTGGAGGTCAGGTCATCTGATGCAGCACTCCATCACCCTCCTTCCTTCTTGGTAAAACAACCCTTACACAGCCTGGAGGTGTGTTGGGTCATTGTCCTGTTGAAAAACAAATTATAGTCCCACTAAGCCCAAACCAGATGAGATGGCGTATCGCTGCAGAATGCTGTGGTAGCCATTCTGGTTAAGTGTGCCTTGAATTCTAAATAAATCACAGACAGTGTCACCAGCAAAGCACCCCCACACCATAACACCTCCTCCTCCATGCTTTACGGTGGGAAATACACATGTGGAGATCATCCGTTCATCCATACCGCATCTCACGAAGACATGGCAGTTGCAACCAAAAACCAACTTGGGCTCCAGATCAAAGGACAGATTTCCACTGGTCTAATGTCCATTGGTCGTGTTTCTTGGCCCAAGCAAGTCTCTTCTTCTTATTGGTGTCCTTTAGTAGTGGTTTCATGCAGCAATTCGACCATGAAGGCCGGATTCACGCAGTCTCCTCTGGACAGTTGATGTTGAGATGTGTCTGTTACTTGAACTCAGAGGATAAGTTCATTAGAGGCTGGTAACTGTAATGAACTTATCCTCTGCAGCAGAGGTAACTCTGTGTCTTATATTCCTGTGGCAGTCCTCATGAGAGCCAGTTTCATAATAGCGCTTGATGGTTTTTGCGACTGCACTTGAAAAACCTTTTCAGGATTGACTGACCTTCATGTCTTATAGTAATGATGTTTTCTCCATTGGTGTCCATGGGAAATTGGACTTCCCAGGAAAACCAGGGGGGTGGGGCTTAGCGATTTATTGGCTCTTCACAAAATCCCACACTCTTTTGTGGCCACGCCCTGTTGCGTATGATGTAATTTTGCTGACTGTACTTTTAAAGTTTCTCACTGTTTACATCCTCATTGCCAGACTTCCACCACGTTTCTCTTCAAGGTTCTCACCGTGGCTTATTACATGATTATACGTGATTATAAGACTCTTGTCTGTCAGAGTATTGTGGTATGTAGTTGTTGATTGTGTATCTCTCTTCATTATTATAGGACATGGGTTAATCTCCCTATGAGAAAACAACAAATATGATGAGTGTTTAGTTCTTTGGAAATACTTTTCCAGTTACCTTCCGATCGTGTCCCTCAGCCATGTTTCTCATCCAGCCCCAACCAGCCAATAGATAGGGATTGAGGGAGCTAGCTACTCCCCACGATTAATGGAAAGAACTCTTGCTCTCTTTTCCCAGACTTGATCTTTGTCCTCAGTAATCAGGAACCCAGGAAAACATGTTCTGTTTCCTTGAAGGGATAGGCCACTTTTTTAAGTTGTAGCTTATTTTACATTTACCGAGGGTGTTGTTGTTTCCTCCACATTTTTACATTTGTTAGTTGGTTATTTAGCAACATCCAGATTGCTAGTGGAAACAGATTAAACCAGTGAGCGTTGCATTCAAAAGCGTGGGAACTTAGCTCTCTGTTGCTCCTCTATCCCCATCTGATTTCCTCCTCAGCATTCTCCCATCATCTGGGAGTGAGCTCAGACTAGATTAGTGTCAACCGGCCGATGTTGAGTTTTGGTTGGTGGGCCACTACTCTCCGTCTGCACCTATAGCTGGCCATTCTGGAAGTTACTGATCTCTTTCCTCCGTCAGCCCCTCCTAGGATTTCAGGGAATCTTCCTGCCTTGGATTTCTTCCTGTTCTCTTTATTAAAGGGGAAATCTGCACTCGCTTCAACCATTTTTGGACTTATAAATGAATGATATGTACCAATTGATTCATGAAGAATATAACTTACCTCATGAGCTTAGTTCAACTGTCGGCCACCATCAGCTCCATCTATGAATTTGCAAATGGTTACATTTCTCCAGCCCCATCCCTCAGCTTTTTACCGAAAGGGTGAAAATGCTCTGTTATTGTTTCAACTGCGGATTTCCCCATTTTACTCTGGAGAGAGAGAATAGGGTCGCAATGTCTGTTGGGATCGCAGTCATTGGATTTCCTCTCTGTCTTTTTTCTGTCTTTCAGAGTGGATAGGATGTCTCTGATAGGATGTCTCAGATCACGACTTCATTCACATCTGAAATGGAGTTTCTTCTCTGGATAACTGGTTTCTTTTTGGATAGTGTTTTCTTATTTATTTAATGTATCTGCGAGGCACTTCACGTCGTATGTTATTAACATGTTACATTTTGATCACATGTTATGCAGAGTTGTTTGCCAATTGAAATAGTAGACATGTGAAACGCATAGCTCTGTCTAAATCTAAAGTGGTTGTGCTTCTTTCTTCGTAAGAGCAGTGATTCAGCTAGGAGGTGAACCTTGTAGAGTTCATCTTTGGGGCAGACACAATGTTTTTGATCTCTCAGGGTATTGTTTGTCCCAGCTTATACTTTTTCTGGAGACCATCTGGGGTTCGAGCCTGGAGGCTGGGGCTGCTGGGGCTGGGTCCTGCTGGGGCTGGACCTGCTGGGGCTGGGTCCTGCTGGGGCTGGGTCCTGCTGGGGCTGGACCTGCTGGGGCTGGGTCCTGCTGGGGCTGGGTCCTGCTGGGGCTGGACCTGCTGGGGCTGCTGGGGCTGGGTCCTGCTGGGGCTGGACCTGCTGGGGCTGGACCTGCTGGGGCCTGCTATGGCTGGGGCCTGCTGGGGCTGGGCCTGCTGGGACCTGCTGGGGCTGGGCCTGCTGGTGCTGGGCCTGCTGGGGCTGGACCTGCTGGGGCCTGCTGGGGCTGGGCCTGCTGGGGCTGGGCCTGCTGGGACTGGACCTGCTGGGGCTGGACCTGCTGGGGCTGGACCTGCTGGGGCTGGACCGGCAGGGGTTAGGGTCAGGGGTTAGAGTCAGGAGAAGGGGTTTGGACCTGAAGCTGGGTCTGTGTGCTGTGAGCAAGTCTGGGTCTTACTTACGGAGGAAGGGAGGTGTGTGTGTGTATGTATGTATATATGTGTGTGTGTGTGTGTCAGCAGCAGGCGTTCCTTATCCAGCCTGACGTGGAAATTATGTTTGCATTTTCATTTCTCTGGCCCTGCTGGTCCATCACCGAAACCTGCTCTGACAGCTCCTGTCCACCAGGCAAGCTTGGTTCCCCCTTCTCCCAACCGTGTTCCTCTGTCGCACTACCCCTCAGACGCTAGCCAGTTAGCCTGCCGCCTCTGCGGACGCGGCCAGATCGATAGCGACAGATGCCAGAGCCAGCGAGGGTCCCTGTTTGAGGGTGTGTGTCACAGGGCAGCCCTGGGCCTTCACTGTGACCTTTACTGTTGACGACAGAACAGAGCAGGGAGGGATAATATAGCTAGCTAGCTCACTGTCTGACTCATCCCAAATAGGACCCTATTCCAAATATAATAGGACTCTATTCCCTATATAATAGCACCATATTCCCTATATAATAGGACCCTATTCCCTCTATAATAGCACCCTATTCCCTATATAATAGCACCCTATTCCCTATATAGTAGCACCCTATTCCCTATATAGAAGCACCCTAGTCTCTATATAGAAGCACCATATTCCCTATATAGAAGCATCCTATTCTCTATATAATAGCACCCTATTCCCTATATAGTAGGACCCTATTCCCTATATAATAGGACCATATTCCCTCTATAATAGCACCCTATTCCCTATATAATAGCACCCTATTCCTTATATAGAAGCACCCTATTCCCTATATAGAAGCACCCTAGTCTCTATATAGAAGCACCCTAGTCTCTATATAGAAGCATCCTATTCCCTATATAGTAGCACCCTATTCCTTATATAGAAGCACCCTAGTCTCTATATAGAAGCACCCTATTCTCTATATAGTAGCACCCTATTCCCTATATAGTAGCACCCTATTCCTTATATAGAAGCACCCTAGTCTCTATATAATAGCACCCTATTCCCTATATAGTAGCACCCTATTCCTTATATAGAAGCACCCTATTCCTTATATAGAAGCACCCTATTCTCTATATAGAAGCACCCTATTCTCTATATAATAGCACCCTATTCCCTATATAGTAGCACCCTATTCTCTATATAATAGGACTCTATTCCCTATATAATAGGACCCTATTCCCTATATAATAGCACCCTATTCCCTATATAGTAGCACCCTATTCCTTATATAGAAGCACCCTATTCCCTATATAGAAGCACCCTATTCCTTATATAGAAGCACCCTATTCCCTATATAGTAGCACCCTATTCCTTATATAGAAGCACCCTAGTCTCTATATAATAGCACCCTATTCCCTATATAGTAGCACCCTATTCCTTATATAGAAGCACCCTATTCTCTATATAATAGGACCCTATTCCCTATATAATAGGACCCTATTCCCTATATAATAGCACCCTATTCCCTATATAATAGCACCCTATTCCTTATATAGAAGCACCCTATTCTCTATATAATAGGACCCTATTCCCTATATAATAGCACCCTATTCCCTATATAGTAGCACCCTATTCCTTATATAGAAGCACCCTATTCTCTATATAATAGGACCCTATTCTCTATATAATAGCACCCTATTCCCTATATAGTAGCACCCTATTCCTTATATAGAAGCACTCTATTCCCTATATAGTAGCACCCTATTCCTTATATAGAAGCACCCTATTCCTTATATAGAAGCACCCTATTCTCTCTATAATAGCACCATTTTCCATATCTAATAGCACTCTATTCCCTATATAATAGCACTCTATTCCCTATATAATAGCACCCTATTCCCTATATAATAGCACTCCATTCCGTCTTCCGGGTTTGGCCGGGGTAGGCTGTCATTGTCAATAAGAATTTGTTCTTAACTGACTTGCCTAGTTAAATAAAGGTTAAATAAAAATAAATACAAATATAGTAGTACCCTATTCCTTATATATTGCGCATTATTTTTGGCCAGAGCCTTCTCTTGTATCCTTCATACAAATAACTATATCCACTTTATCTCATTTGTATTACTCTTTGAACTGTGAAATACCCGACTCAAACGACTGACTCAGAATGACTCAGTGACCGTGTTTGAATACCCATACATTCTTAAACTGCATACTATGTATACTATGTACTCATTGTAACATTCTATTTAGCACATACAGTTTAGTAAAAAGTATGCAGTATGCCACAGCCGCAACGCAGTAGATGCTCCTAATTGGCTGAATATAATAGGAATTGAGTTATAGGCCTACTCAGGTTATAGTCAGACTATCACATTCTACCTAATGGAGTTACAGGCCTACTCAGGTTGGTTATAGTCAGACTATCACATTCTACCTAATGGAGTTACAGGCCTACTCAGGTTGATTATAGTCAGACTATCACATTCTACCTAATGGAGTTCTAGGCCTACTCAGGTTGATTATAGTCAGACTATCACATTCTACCTAATGGAGTTATAGGTCTACTCAGGTTGATTATAGTCAGACTATCACATTCTACCTAATGGAGTTACAGGCCTACTCAGGTTGATTATAGTCAGACTATCACATTCTACCTAATGGAGTTACAGGCCTACTCAGGCTGGTTATAGTCAGACTAGCACATTCTACCTAATGGAGTTACAGGCCTACTCAGGTTGGTTATAGTCAGACTATTCACACTATACTGTAGACCATATAGCCAATCTATGCTATTTAAAAAGGACTAAAGACAGAAACAGATCATTTGGTTCCATTTCAACATATTTATTAGTGAAACCAAAGTGCTGTAACATGTATAAATGAAGTCAAATAGCCAAGTACACATGCCAACACTTTCAAATGTTCAAATCTATAGCACAGAAAAACATGGACAGTCAAGCGCATTGCAAATTCAGAACCGCTGGAGAGCAACATAATAAACTAAAGCACTGATCATTGGGAAAGAGAACAGAATGACTGCTAAGGCTTGATCCATACCTTCAATAATAAACAGGTAGCCAGGCCTACAAAACTAAAACAATCCATACCTTCAATAATAAACAGGTAGACCAGGCCTACAAAACTAAAACAATCCATACCTTCAATAATAAACAGGTAGACCAGGCCTACAAAACTAAAACAATCCATACCTTCAATAATAAACAGGTAGACCAGGCCTACAAAACTAAAACAATCCATACCTTCAATAATAAACAGGTAGACCAGGCCTACAAAACTAAAACAATCCATACCTTCAATAATAAACAGGTAGACCAGGCCTACAAAACTAAAACAATCCATACCTTCAATAATAAACAGGTAGACCAGGCCTACAAAACTAAAACAATCCATACCTTCAATAATAAACAGGTAGACCAGGCCTACAAAACTAAAACAATCCATACCTTCAATAATAAACAGGTAGACCAGGCCTACAAAACTAAAACAATCCATACCTTCAATAATAAACAGGTAGACCAGGCCTACAAAACTAAAACAATCCATACCTTCAATAATAAACAGGTAGACCAGGCCTACAAAACTAAAACAATCCATACCTTCAATAATAAACAGGTAGACCAGGCCTACAAAACTAAAACAATCCATACCTTCAATAATAAACAGGTAGACCAGGCCTACAAAACTAAAACAATCCATACCTTCAATAATAAACAGGTAGACCAGGCCTACAAAACTAAAACAATCCATACCTTCAATAATAAACAGGTAGACCAGGCCTACAAAACTAAAACAATCCATACCTTCAATAATAAACAGGTAGACCAGGCCTACAAAACTAAAACAATCCATACCTTCAATAATAAACAGGTAGACCAGGCCTACAAAACTAAAACAATCCATACCTTCAAATTAAAAGGTGTGATTAACATGACATCAATAACACAGCCACATCCCGAATCCCGGTGCCGACACATTCAGAAATCAAAAGATGGTTTCGTATTTAGTTTAAAAGCTCTGACAAAGGCCAAGAGAACACGAAACACTTTTCAATGAGGAAACAGAAATCCACTTTGGGGGCTACATGTTTTCAAAGGCCAAGAGAACACGAAACACTTTTCAATGAGGAAACAGAAATCCACTTTGGGGGCTACATGTTTTCAAAGATGTAGCCTACGATGCGATACTGGTGATCGTTTTAAGGAGAACAAAAACTACTTAGCCTACTACATTTGAACACCACCGCAGATGATTCACTACTTGGCATCTTCCCAATGAAGTAACCTAGATGAGTTGTTTGGCTACTTGTAGAGAACTAGGGCCTGTCACTCGCACCTCTTCCAATGCATTGTGGAATAGTGCACATTGAATTCTACTAATATAGAAGCTGAAATTTGTATAACATCCTGGCATTCAAACCGTACTTGCTTTTTGTAAATTCAGATACTCCCAAGAAGACATCATGCGTGATTGCTTTGTTTCACGTTATTGGTTCATTTCCCTTTTCAAAATGTTGCATACTTAATTTTTTCGCATACTCAAACAGTCTGCTATTTAGGACACAGGTACTGTATGGGTATTCAGCCACTAACTATGGTGTGTTAGGGGTGCTCCGGTCCAGACGGTGGTGTGTGTGTTTGTCCCTCCCTCATGTGTTATCGAGAGTTATGGGTAGACGTTTGTGTGACTGTCTCTCTGGTTTGGTTTGGTGTGTGTTCTGTTCAGTCTGTAGTCTCGGCTCATCCGTTCTGTATTGAATACTCCTCTACCCTGGAAGCTTAGCCCCGACCCTTTTGATGAAGCTACACAAAACCCTCTTGATAGCGCCATGATAGACCCACCCTAACCCTGATCGATCAATCAATCAATGCTTGGGTTAGTTTCAATGTAAGGGGAACCACTTCAACACATTGCTGAGCTACTTGTGAAGTGGTGCTTAGCAGTGAGTTCAGTTCAGCTCATCTGAAAAGGATTCCTAACCGTGAAAGAGGCTTTTGATATCGTCCCACAGTTTTGTTCCATTTTCCAGAAGCACAGCGTTATCCCCTCCTTAGTTTTACCTAGCTCTCTCTGTGTCCATACAATCTGTCACTCTCATTCACCCCATCCATCGCCGTTTTGCACTGTTCTCTCCATTCAGCTCACATTTTGCGCCACCACCGATGTGCTTTAAAATAGTGCTAATTCACTGTCTAACAATTTTATTTTTACATTTGTCTGGGATGTCTGTCTCTGTCCATCTCCATCATCATGATCATCACCACTCTCTTCCTCCATGTAACCTGTCATTTGTCTCTTGCACTTTTCCTCAGCCAAATATAAGTATAATGGATATGTCAGATCACGTAAGTGTGTTTCTCTGTCTCTCCCCATCCTTGCTTCTGCGATCAACCCCCCCCCACCCAAACCCCTCCTTGTGTTTAAACATGTACTAGTCCCCCCCCTCCCCCCAAGTATTAATACAATGCTCTGGTTTGGTGTCCCCCTTTAGTTGTAGAATGCAAAGCTACCATCTTAAAGTCTCTTCTGTACATGATGTGAATTGATACAGAGACCCTTGACAATAATAACAGAGTTTGTCCACAATGATGATGTGTAAATTAATCTCATTGCCTGGCGTGTTATAAGCCCCCCTCCCTTCTCACATCAAAAAATACATTCAGTGCATTGGGAAAGTATTCAGACCCTTTGACTTTTTCCACATTTTGTTACATTACAACCTTATTCTAAAATGCACAAATATATTTTTTTATATCAGCAATCTACACACAATACCACATAATGACAAAGAAAAAACTGTTTTTTTTAAAGTGTATGCAAATGTATTAAAAAAGTGTATGCAAATGTATTAGAGCTCCGAGACATTGATCTGGGGAAGGATAGCAAAACATTTCTGCAGAATTAAAGGTCCCCAAGAACACCATGGCCTCCATCATTCTTAAATGGAAGAAGTTTGGAACCACCAAGACTCTTCCTAGAGCTGGTTGCCTGGCCAAAATGAGCAATCGGGGGAGAAGGGCCTTAGTCAGGGAGATGACCAAGAACCCGATGGTCACTCTGACAGAGCTCTAGATTTCCTCTGTGGAGATGGGAGAACCAACCAGAAGGACAACCATCTCTGCAGCACTCCACCAATCAGGCCTTTATGGTAGAGTGGGAAGCCACTCCTCAGTAAAAGGCACATGACAGCCCACTTGGAGTTTGCCAAAAGGGCACCTAAAGACTCTCAGACCATGAGTAACAAGATTCTCTGGTGTGATGAAAACAAGATTGAACTCTTTGGCCTGAATGCTAAGTGTCACGTCTGGAGGAAACCTGGCAACATCCCTACGGTGAAGAATGGTGGTGGAAGCATCATGCTGTGGGGATGTTTTTTAGCGGCAGGGACTGGGAGACTACTCAGGATCGAGGGAAAGATGAACGGAGAAAAGTACAGAGAGATCCTCGATGAAAACCTGCTCCAGAGCGCTCAGGACCGGGGCGACGGTTCACCTTCCAACAGGACAACGACCCAAAGCACACAGCCAAGACAAAGCAGGAGTGGCTTCGGGACAAGTCTCTGAATGTCCTTGAGTGTCCCAGCCAGAGCCCAGACTTGAACCCGATCGAACATCTCTGAAGCGACCTGAAAATAGCTGTGCAGCGACGCTCCCCATTCAACTTGAGCTTGAGAGGATCTGCAGAGAATAATGGGAGAAACTCCCCAAATACAGGTGTGCGAAGCTTGTACCCAAGAAGACTCGAGGCTGTCAAAGGTACTGAGTAAAGTGTCTGAATACTTTGTGTAAATGTGATATTTCAGTTTTTTATTTTTAATAAATTAGCAAACATTTTGAAAAACCTGGTTTTGCTTTGTTGTTATGGGGAATTGTGTGTAGATTAATGAGGGAAAAAACAATTTCTCAAATTTTAGAATAAGGCTGTAACCCAACAAAATGTGGAAAACGTTGAGGGATCTGAATACATTCCGAAGGCCCTGTAGATAACGTCATTATCTTCTAGGTGACCTAGCTAATTCAGTACCTAACTGTATAACATACATATACTTTCATATACTTAACATATATTTGTAGCAAATGATTTAAGATCTATGCTCTGTTCTTGATGACGTTGTGTTCAGCTCAGTAAGGTTGTGTTTGTGTTGTGCTGCGTCGAGCAGCAGAGGGCGGTACAACACCAGGAAAAACTGCAAGTCAAAAAGAGACCGGCGTTCGTTTCAAAGCAGATTGCAATTTAGGTAAATCTCTCAGTATAAAGTATAGCGTTGAACAAATGTACTAATTTCTATCTTGTGTCATATAGATAATGTGAATGTTAATTGTTAAATGCTTTTTGTTTGTTATAATGTTGTTTTCAGTTTTTATTATCCTACAGTTTAATAACCATTTCAGATGCTTACTGTATAATACACAGCTTTCTGTGTTTGTCATAACTACATAGGGTACTGTATGATACATAACAAAAATAACTGTAATGATAAAAATAACCACATTAATTATAATAAAATAATCCAATACTAGTAATACAAGTTCTACAAAATAATACATAATGTTACACAGCAAAAATAGCCAAACATACTATGATACCAACGTAGTACCCAGCACAGGTAGGCCTAATATTAATACACAAATCAAACTCAGATAAACAAACAACAGTATCCTCTCCGCTGTCCCGTCCTCTCTGTGATTTGCATAGGACCCTGATGGGGGCTTGCATGCGTGATGGCCCCATCTAATCATAAGCATTTCTGGTAGGGACAGTTGCCGTCTGGGCTGTTCTGAGTGCACAGTGGACCTGCCAGGGTGTGTGAGTGCGCTCGAACACTGCGCGTGTTTGACAAGGGACAGATGAATCCAGGAGCTATCGGTGATGCTCTGTAAATCAAGGAGGCAGCTGACAGCTGGGATAAACCTCTGTTTAGTGCTCCGGGGGGGGGGGGGGACCGGCCAAAACCACGACACACACACAAACCACAACACACACAGCAACCAAACAACCTACTTTACCGTAATATGTAATACCATACATTGTGGTAGAGATGAGGTTCCACTGTGGAGAGGTTTTGAACTTGATTTGCCTGGGTATTTACACACAGACTGTGTTACTGCTGTGTTCTAAAATGCCACTGTAGCACAACGGAGCAAGGGAGGGAAAAGCTTATTTTTATTGTTTATTAGGAATGAAAAAAATAAATGTCATATTTAGGTGTCATCGTTAATTACCGAGAAAATGACTGGTTTCAAGAAAGAAATTGTCCAACAATGAAAGTCACATACATTTTTCTTATTTAAATATTTAGTGATGCAGGAGAAATTATTAATAATTTATATAACATTGTTTTAATAAGGATTTATTTTGTCTCAGTGTTTATAACTACGGATGAGCATGTTTACTGTACATGTTTTTTTTAAAGCAGAAATGTAACATTTATCCTAAAATGTTTGGCCTGCTGAATATAATAACAAATAGCTTTTTTAACACACAATTTAATATTTCCCAGCACAAGATAAATTATAAAGTAAAAACCATTGTCTTTCTATCTAGCAACCTCCGTCTCTCCAGCCTTTCTGCCTCACTCTGTTTATTCTCCATTGTTTGACAGTAAAGGATGAAGTTAGATCGTCTTTACAAAACCCATCAATTAAAATCTCCAACTGCACCACGCCCTCCTCCTGCATCACGTCTAACGCCATTCACCCCCAAGCACCGCCTCGCCCCTCCCGCCACAAGGACCCCCTGGCCCCCCGGGACGCGGACCCCGCCGTACTCCTCGTTAATAAC
Organism: Oncorhynchus nerka; assembly: GCF_034236695.1. Taxonomy (NCBI): domain Eukaryota; kingdom Metazoa; phylum Chordata; class Actinopteri; order Salmoniformes; family Salmonidae; genus Oncorhynchus; species Oncorhynchus nerka. The sequence continues at coordinate 18,036,028 of NC_088405.1, forward strand.
CGTAAAGGAAGCCTGCTTCCTCCGAGGGTGGGGCTGGGTCTTGGGCCCCATGGGGGGCTCCGCTTCAGTATCTCCGGCCCCAGCAGGGGGGACGGGACGGGCCGGGCCCTGGCCGAACAGAGCAGGCTGAACCGGGCCCGCAGCCTGCCGGTGAAATACCGCTACCACCCCAGTAACGCAGCGCTGCACGACCACAGCAGCAGCAGGGCCTGTAGGTTGCCCCCCTTGGCAAGATGCATCAGTCCCTGTCAGTTCTTAACACCCTGTACTGTCCTGTCACACTGCGTCCGTCGCCTGCCTTCACTGAACTGCTCCTAGCTGCTGCTAGTTGTAAATACCACATTCACCACTGCTACTGCTTTGCATGGAAGCAGCTCTCATGCGCTCAGCAATGCAACACCCAGTGCTGTGTGTGTGGCTGCCAAGCTATGGAATAGGACCAGTAGATGACTTTCTACTACCTGGCTTAGTGATAGATCACATGTAGTCCTTAGCCCATGAAGTCCTTACTGTTTTATTGCATTTGAATAGATGCCTTGAGAAGTTTGAGTAGTTTTTATTTGATTTAAATTACATTTGAGTGATGATGTGACAATATTGCTGCCCTGATCATTGACAACAACAGTCTGCTATATCAATCTCAGAGAGACTGTTGTGTAGAAATCAGTTTAGTTTTCAAAGTATTGTAATGTCATTGGTAGAGTAACAGTCACATACAAGCTGTGATCTCCATGGCTGCAGTGCAGAACATGTTCTTTCATTGTTGGTGATCTAAATTAGTGTCGTTGTTGTGTGTAAATCCCACCAGCTTTTAACAGAACTGATTGATTACACGGCCAAGGATATGAGACTGGCTAGGCCCAGAGATATGAGACTGGCTAGGCCCAGAGATATGAGACTGGCTAGGCCCAGATATATGAGACTGGCTAGGTCCAGAGATATGAGCCTGGCTAGGCCCAGAGATATGAGACTGGCTAGGCCCAGAGATATGAGACAGGCTAGGCCCAGAGATATGAGACTGGCTAGGCCCAGATATATGAGACTGGCTAGGTCCAGAGATATGAGCCTGGCTAGGCCCAGAGATATGAGCCTGGCTAGGCCCAGAGATATGAGACTGGCTAGGCCCAGAGATATGAGACTGGCTAGGCCCAGAGATATGAGCCTGGCTAGGCCCAGAGATATGAGACTGGCTAGGCCCAGAGATATGAGACTGGCTAGGCCCAGAGATATGAGACTGGATGTTTCTACTAACATAGAACAACAGGAAATAATATTTTATTCTGTGATATTTTCACAAAGTGGATTAGACTAGAGAGCGATGTGGCTGTAAAGTGGAAAGCGCTTTCTTGTGATATTAGCTATTCAGGACATCCACATTTGCAGAGCGGAAATGTCAGAGAATGGCATTTTATTAGGGGGCAAAGCCGCATTTTTATATTTTATTAGTGCAATTAGGTGACAGTCTAGAAGGGATGCTCAGACGGTAATGAAATGTCCTTGGTGCTCGGAGCAGTCAGCGCTTGCAGCTACGCTACATTGATTTGCATTAATATCATGCTGTAGTATTGATTTCTAATCAATGCACTAATACAGGGTTTGAAGTGGCTTTGGCATTTGTGTGCTGTGGAGAATGTGGAGTGAATAAGAAAAGTGCCTGGGTGCCCTGTCTGACTCTGAAAGCCTTTGGAACTCACAGACAGACAGTAGAAAAGTCTGGTCTTAGCTAAACTGAAAGTCTTCAGTAGGTTACTGGGCCTGGACTAATCTCTAGCTGGGTTTTTCTCTTAGTCTTCTGTCTGTGTCTGGTTCAGAGAAAAGTTTTAATCTCCTGCAGAGTGAGGAGTAGCTGACAGGAAAATGAACGTCTATCAAATCAAGCTAATCTAAAACTTCAGAGTGCTGCCTGACTGTAGTACAAGATTCATTTAATGGGAAATGTCACAATTGTTCAACTTCATATTCATCATCTCCAGCACCACCCCAACATCAGCAAACGTGAAAATGAAGTGTTTCTATGTTTTGCAGTAAAAAAGTGTTTCCAATGACATCATCAACCAATTAGTAGGCAATGGCGGATAGGAGCGTTGAGCCAGTAACCGAAAGGTTGCTGGATCGAATCCCAGAGCTGACAAGGTACAAATCTGTCGTTCTGCCCCTGACAGTTAACCCACTGTTCCCTGGGCACCGATGACGTTAATATCGAATAAGGCCCCCCACACCTCTCTGATTCGGAGAGTTTGGATTAAATGCGGAAAATACATTTCAGTTAAATGCAATCAGTTGTACAACTGACTATGTATCCCCCTTTCCTTTTTCATGATTGGTTAAAATCACACAATGCTGATGTCATCGTAAACACTTGTCATCCTCTATCTGTTTTACTACAACACATAGAAACGCTCCATTTTCACCTATGTTGATGTTGGGATGGTGCTGGAGATCATGAATATGGAGAATCATTTTTTTGTAATGTTCCTTTTAACGCTGTGCTCAGCAAGTTTATTGTTTGAATGTATTTAATACTTCTTATATTGATTATTAATGCATCAACCCCAATTATTTTGTCATATAGTATATTTCAGCTATTTTAAAGGGTTATTTTGAGCTTCATCTAGCTACTGGTAGGTAGTGTGTGCAGAAAACTAGCCATAATGCTAATGCTAGGCTAATGCTAGGCTACTCAATAATTTCCCGTTTGGAGTACTGGTTGTGCATGTGATTGTCTACTCTGGGATGCTCGTGCAGTCCTGATTGGCTGAGTGCTTGTGGCATGGAGCTTAAGTTAGACCTGTAGAAGAGCCATTGTGCTCTGTAGCTAGGGTTGCAAAATTCCGGTAACTTTCCTAAAATTGGTAGGAGTATTCCGGGTTTCCTTCTTATTCCCTCCTGACTTATTCCCTCCGGAAAATCTTGTAATTTTGGCAAAGTTACTGGAATTTTGAAACCCTATCCATAGCTAGAGCAGGAATGATGGGGTGAGTGTCACCCTCATTAGTCATCCATTCAAAACAACCAAACTGCACAGAACCATCCTCTCTCTCTGTCTCTCTCTATGTCTTTCTCTCTCTCTCTCTCTCTCTCTCTCTCTCTCTCTCTCTCTCTCTCTTTATCTCTGTCATTGATTCTGTCCATGATACGCTGTTGACAATGACAGTCCGTCCTAGTCACATGGCCCGTATTGGCTGACCTAGGGAAGCATGGGCACACTGATGCAGACTGCTAGAGGTCCAACCACATGCAGTCTTGACTGGATCTAAAGAGAGATACCAGAGCTAAAGTGATCCAGTACCACTATATAGAACCCAGTCCAGAGGAACCGAACCAAAATTGGGTTTTGGCGGAGTAAGCAGATGTCAAGTCTTACTAGGTGGTTTTTCTTTTCTCAAATGGACCTTTGTCCCCGTAATAACTAAGGTGTTCTCTTTCTGTCAGTCTTCTGTCTGATTATGACATGTTGTTTTATGAGTTTTTTGTTGTTGTCTGTGTTTAGTTTTTTTTGCGACAGCTGATTTATTGAGTGTTGGCTTTGGTGTTCTTTGACGTGTCAGTTCCAGCTCACATTAACCTCCCCGTCTGTCCATAGCCTGACACTCTTTGCATGTGTTTGCAGTTGAAGACGAGCACCCGTCAACTCTGTCGCCCAAAAAAAAGCAGCGGAACGGAGGCATGCGAAACTCACCCAACATGATGAGGTAAGATATTGATTTGATGCTTCAAACAGAAAGATAGAAAGGAAGTGAGAGAGGGTGAGAGGGAGGAGTAGGAGAGAGAAAGGGAGATGAATGGTTGGTGGGAGTGAGGAAGGGGCGATCGAATAAGGAGGAGAGTAAGAAAGTTCAAGTGAGGGGTGGAGAAGGAGAGAGGGTTAGATGGTGGTGGTGGGATGGTTGGAGGAGGGAGGGTTAGATGGTGGTGGTGGGATGGTTGGAGGAGGGAGGGTTAGATGGTGGTGGTGGGATGGTTGGAGGAGGGAGGGTTAGATGGTGGTGGTGGGATGGTTGGAGGAGGGAGGGTTAGATGGTGGTGGTGGGATGGTTGGAGGAGGGAGGGTTAGATGGTGGTGGTGGGATGGTTGGAGGAGGGAGGGTTAGATGGTGGTGGTGGGATGGTTGGAGGAGGGAGCGAAGAAGCAAGGGAGCCGAGCAGAGGAGAGGGAGAACAAAGTGAGAGTCAGAAGAGGAGAGGACAGCTGGGATGTTTAGGCTGGCATGCTGTCAGACACTGGGTAATGACAGAGCTGAAATATTCCTGTCATGAAAGACAGTCTGTGTGAGGGGGGGTAGCTGTTTGGGGGGAAAAATGGCTTTAAAGTATCATCTGTCACCCCACCACCCTGCCTTCATCCCCCTTCATCCCCCCTCCGACCCCTCCCGCCCACATGTAGTCCTTAAACAACGCTGGCACTAACGACACCAGCAACCAATCAGAGTCCTCCCCGTGGTTCCTCTGCCCCGGGGCAGTGGGATCTATTGTGGGACCCCTGTGACTACTGTTTCTGCTACTTAAGGCCATATGTGAGATGTATTATCGCAATCAAAAATGAATTTGCAATATTACCTTCCTTTTCTCCTGTCCTCTGGAATTAAATTGCCGTTAATTGACTTTGAAAGATGAAAGGGGGTTTTTGTGCGAAAGGAGAGAGACGTTGGTAGGAACATGACGGCACGAAAAATGCAGAGATAGAGTGTGTGTGGGGGGGGTGAAAACCACTTCACAGTGGTGAAGATGGGTGAAAACATGGTCACTCACAGCATAGATCCACTTCCTTTTAAATGAGAGTGATTGTTAGAGACCTGTATCTTACTGTATAAATATACAATCTCCTAATGGTGCTGTCATGTGAGTCACAAAGTATTTGGCGCTGAAGAGCATATATTTCCACATGAACTAATATTAGCTTTAGAAAAAAGCTATTGTCTTCAAATTGTAAAAAAAAATCAGAACAAGATTTTTAAACTATCATGAAAAAGAAAACAAGCATGACAATGTATCCATTTGGTTGTTGTTCAATTCGATCCTTAAAAAAACAAAAACATTAATTAAAGGTTCTATAATTATGTTTGCAAATTTCTTCTCACAATCAAGGTTACCTAATTTTCTCATAGTTTCAAGTTTAAATGTCATGTGCACAAGTTCAGTGAAATGCCTTTCTTGCTAGCTCTAAACCCAACGATGCAGTAATCAATATCAATGAGTCAGATACACAAAGTACTAGAAAGATGGTACTGTTAATTTAAAAATTGTATTTTGGTTTATAGGATAATTTTCTGTGTACTGTATGTTCTCTGCAAAACTCAATGGAATCCTTTGGTGGGCTTTGTATGGTAGAGCTGGTTGTTACTCAGGTCCCATTAGGGCATCTTTGAACAGCAGCCAACAGAAGTGCTCTGTATGATTGTATGTACAGCTTGTCTGCTGTACATGTTAGGCTAACCCTCAGTTCTCAACACAACAAGCAATTAAACGAGCCCTCAAACACACGCCCAACCATTAGCCCAACACATAGTCTTATCCTTCAGTCTCGTCTGCAAAGAGAGCAGCGTTGGAGATGCCCTTGTTTAAAAAGAGCAAACCTCCACAAAAGAAAGAACAACTGGCACACTTCCAGATAACTGCTAGTTAAGATGGCTGCTAGTTTAGATAACTGCTAGTTAAGATGGCTGCTAGTTTAGATGGCTGCTAGTTTAGATGGCTGCTAGTTTAGATGGCTGCTAGTTAAGATGGCTGCTAGTTTAGATGGCTGCTAGTTAAGATGGCTGCCAGTTAAGATGGCTGCTAGTTAAGATGGCTGCTAGTTTAGATGGCTGCTCGTTAAGATGTCTGCTAGTTTAGATAACTGCTAGTTAAGATGGCTGCTAGTTAAGATGGCTGCTAGTTTAGATGGCTGCTAGTTGAGATGGCTGCTAGTTTAGATGGCTGCTAGTTAAGATGGCTGCTAGTTTAGACGTCTGCTAGTTAAGACGGCTGCTAGTTTAGACGGCTGCTAGTTAAGACGGCTGCTAGTTTAGACGGATGCTAGTTTAGACGGCTGCTAGTTAAGATGGCTGCTAGTTAAGATGGCTGCTAGTTTAGACGGCTGCTAGTTTAGACGGCTGCTAGTTTAGACGGCTGCTAGTTTTTGTTTCTTAACAAAACCTTATTTTTTCTCTCTCTCTCATTCTCTCCTCTGCTGAGGAGATGGTCCCCATTTGCCGTGTAATATTTGCATCTCCGCTTTGATCTCACAGTGATAATAATTCTTAGGAGTTATTTACTTGGTTTTGAAAATGCTTCAAAGCGGTGTCAAAGTTTCTCTGCTTTAGGGGTGCTTGTGTATTCGGCTGGCTCTTGGGGCTGCGGATGACAGGTCCTCTGTTCTAGGTGTAGGCTTTTTCAAGTCATAGCCCTCAGCAAAACATCAAATTACCCAGCGCCGACCACAGCCCCTTCCTCTCCCCACAGCCCCTGTCAATATATGATACCATATATATTAAATACTTACGCTTTACAAGGTGTATTTTATGCACAATGAAAAGTGATTGTTTGAGGTAGCCGTAGGGATACTTTACTCTACAAGGAAGGAGGGGGAAAAACACAGCAGAGAGAGAGAGAGAGTGTATACCATATCAAGTCTGGTTTTTACAGGACTTGCTGCCTGAAGGCCTCTGTAAATAAATAATGATCAACAGATTGGCTGTGGGTTTTTGAAAAGCATGTTTTTGTCAGTTTGCATGATGGGGAGAACTTTCAAAGCGAGAGGCTGCCTTCATAGCCTGCTGGAGAGGGATTGGGGGAGCATACCCATCCCAAGCTAGTGACTGCTGAGCGATGCACTGGAATAACTATGTTTGAAATATACACTGAGGGACGGTTGGAGAGGGACGGTTGGAGAGGGATGGTTGGAGAGGGACGGTTGGAGAGGGAGTGGGGGTATAGAGAGGGAGAGACAGGGGAGGGAGAGAAAGAGGGCAAATTCTCCTTTGTTATGGGCTGTCTTTTATTGCCTAGGTTACTTTATTGTACAGTTTGGGTTCACCCACAATTTACTTGGCAGAAACTATAGGCCTTTTCTTTAGGCAAGGCAATTAAATGCAAATATATTACAATGCACAGTAAATTCTCTTTTGATACCATGTTGATTTTCTAGCTGATTTAAATGTTTTGTTTAATATTCTACAAAATATGTTTTTGTACTGGCTAGATATCTGATATCTGAAACGGTTAGTCTGGGAGCCGGCTCAGCCTGTGTAAATACAAAGTAATTTCCCAATCCGCCAATCTGACATGTCATTGAGCGAACGAGCTGTGTTCGCCATAACCATCGTAGCGTTCTGTTCCACGCGTGAACGGCATGCTCCTGTCCGGGAATTAACACCATTCTAACCCTTTTGATGGGTAAGGAGACTATTTGTGCTATACTCAGGACGTCACACGTATGTCCCCTGGGCGTGGTGTGGCGGACACAAATGTCACGTCTGTTAACCCTCAGTTCGCCTGATTGGTTCTAGGGTAGAGGAAAGAGAGAGAGAAGGGGAGAGGGGAGGAGCAAAGGAGAGAAAAATAGAGGTGAGGAATGGAAAGGAGAGGAGGAGATTAGAAGAGGAGAGAGAGGAGAGGAAATAGAGGAGAGAGAGGAAATGCGGGAGAGAGAGGAGAGGAAATAAGGGAGAGGGGGAGAGAGAGGAGAGGAAATAGGGGAGAGAGAGGAAATAGAGGAGATGAGGAAATAGGGGAGAGGAGGAGAGAGAGGAGATGAGAGGAAATAGGGGAGAGAGAGGAGATGAGAGTAAATAGGGGAGGGGAGGAGATGAGAGGAGAGGAGAGGAGGAGATGAGAGGAAATAGGGGAGAGAGAGGAGAGGAGAGGAAATAGGGGAGAGAGAGGAGAGGAGAGGAAATAGGGGAGAGAGAGGAGAGGAGAGGAAATAGGGGAGAGGAGGAGATGAGAGGAAATAGGGGAGAGAGAGGAGAGGAGAGGAAATAGGGGAGAGAGAGGAGAGGAGATGAAATAGGGAGAGAGAGGAGATGAGAGGAAATAGGAGAGAGAGAGAGAGGAAATGAGAGAGAGGAGATGAGAGGGGGAGAGAGAGGAGATGAGAGGAAATAGGGGAGAGAGAGGAGAGGAGAGGAAATAGGGGAGAGAGAGGAGAGGAGAGGAAATAGGGTAGGAGGAGAGGGAGAGGAGAGGAGAAGGGAGGAGAGAAAACAGGAAGACAACAGTCACCGCTGACAGTTGTGTGAAAGATAGCCATCTTTGACAGTGGAGGAGGAGGTGCCTGCCTGCCTGCCTGCACCAGTCAGCCCCCGCATGCTCTGATTGAAGTGACAGGGACTTGTGGAGAGTGGCGCAACACGCGGCTCAGAATGAGATATTCAGCCAGGGTGTAAAAGCACTAAACGCTGTCAGAGTTATTAACACCTGCACCAACTGATTTAATCTATCTCCATACAGACAGAGAGGGATGGAGAGAGGGATGGAGGGAGAGAGAGGGGGAGGGAGATACAGACAGAGATGGAGAGACAGAGAGAGAGACACAAAGAGAGAGAGGAATGGAACTAATTTACACATTTTTTGATGTGATATTTCTTGCAATGAAATGAATGCCAAATGTAGGAGCATCAGAGAGACTTGTCACACAGAGTGCCACTTGTGATGGAACAGAGAGAGCGTGATGGAAGGAGATGTGCTATATGTCAAACACTCATGATGTTTTCTCACACGTTACGCCAATGTCACCCTCAAAAAGAAACACAAAGATGCTGTATGAAGCCATTTCTTACCCTGCTCTTTAATTTGTTAGTGTCATAAGTCTTCGATAAATGTGCATGTTTTGAACACAAAATACAGTAAAAAACAAAACAAGTTTTCAGGATATCCTAAGGGTTCTTACTTACTTTCAATAACATAGGGCAATGATGCAGACAATAGCTTTGTGAACATGTAAGGCTGGTGTTACAGCAAGCATTCATGCAACTTCCAACTGAGTTGCTACTTTATTTCAACTTTGTGCAAGTAGTTGCAAGTAACAGCCAATCAAAATGAATGCTTTTAGCACATGATCCATTCGAAGGTTCTGAACTCCGGCCCAGTTGTCATGTCAACACAGCTGTCAGTGCTGTATAATTAGATATTGGCATCAGGGCTAGTAAAGGTTAATGTACATGCTTTGGCAGTCAATAAATGTATTTCTTAAGTGAACCCAGACCTCTCTCTTACCAGTTTCAACTGAAATTGTTCAACATGAACTCCATTGATGTTAGCTAGCTAGTTCGTTGTTAGCTTAGTTCATTGCTAGCGTGGTTAGCTCATTGTTAGTTTGATTAGAACAGTGCTGGCAATTTCATTTTGGCTAGCTAGCTAAATTGTACAGCCAACATTTAGTCTAAATCGATCCTCAATCAATAACCAAATGTTTGGATGAAAAAATCATTTGTGAAATCACGTTTTAATGCAGCAGAAGGCATTAGATGAGTTTAGAATTCTCATCCCATATGGAATGATATGACTAAAGCAGCTTCAATTTGATTGGCTGTTGCGTGTTGAGTTGTTTTGTGTATCAGAAAAGTTATGAAATGATTGCGTGACAGTTGCATCGTGTGACCCCAGATTAAGGGTTTCTGAGGTGATACAGACAGAGGGAGCGAATTCCCTGTAGACCCATGGTCGACATCAGAGGGAAACCTTTGTAGTCCGGCCCCTGGCTCTCAGCTCAAACACTCTGATTCCGTGCTTCTCAATCTTGGGGGACCCCTATGGGGTGCACATTTGTTCTGGCCCAGCACTAACATTAGTCTAAACAGGTGTATTAATTATGGGATAGTATAGAAATTTGCGTGGTAGAATTTCAAATCCTACTTTTTACATGTAATCAGAATGGGACCACCCTGTCTGATAAGGAGAAGAAGCTTCACTCCGCTCTTCCATGGTTAGTGTTAACATTACAGCTGAGAACACTCAGCGGTGCGTCGCTGTGCCGCAGCCAGTTTGCAGGTGGCATGCTGATGATAAATCATTCATGGGCATCAGTTGGGAAAGCAACATGGGATTGGTTCAAATTCCTGAAATATTTAAAGTCCTGTTGGAGCTTTTACTGTTGGCAGTGTGGTGAGCAAGGGGGTGGGGCTAAAAGCCGTAAACTGGCGCTACATTCTCTTTGTCAGCGGTGACATAGTGGACACTCAGGCCTTGCTCTGTCCCCAATGCTGCTACCAATATCCTTCAAAAACTTTCTGATGACTGGGTAGCTGTGGCATCTAGGGTTAGAGAAGGACATGATATTGAGTGATTAGTTCTCGGTTTCAACCAAACCTAGGTAATAATAAGACATAAAAAGCAAATAGCATCAACTTGACCATGGTGGTCCCCAGCTCATACTGTTGGTTGTTGTGTCATGTCCCCTCAGCAGGCATGACCCTCTACTAATCCCTGGGAACGAGCAGATGGAGAACATGGACATGAACTTGAAGCAGTATGACTCCACAGGAATGTTTCACTGGTGTCCGTCTAAAGAGATCGAGAAGGTCATCCTGGTGAGTGGTCATCTACGTCTCCCTGTAGGATTGTCATGACACCGGTATTGTAGGGTTGTCATGACATCAGTATTGCCACACCCAGAAGTAGCATGTCAAGCAAACAAAGCATGAAGCAGATTTGATTTCTTGAGGAAAATAGCCACATGTTGTCCCACAGAGTAAACTGAGTTGAACCATGGTTATTAACATCCAGTGTAGGGATACAGTACCTATCCATCAACAGATGTGGTAGATGTTGTTCTACAGTACCTATCCATCAACAGATGTGGTAGGTGTTGTTCTACAGTACCTATCCATCAACAGATGTGGTAGGTGTTGTTCTACAGTACCTATCCATCAACAGATGTGGTAGGTGTTGTTCTACAGTACCTATCCATCAACAGATGTGGTAGATGTTGTTCTACAGTACCTATCCATCAACAGATGTGGTAGGTGTTGTTCTACAGTACCTATCCATCAACAGATGTGGTAGGTGTGGTTCTACAGTACCTATCCATCAACAGATGTGGTAGGTGTTGTTCTACAGTACCTATCCATCAACAGATATGGTAGGTGTTGTTCTACAGTACCTATCCATCAACAGATGTGGTAGGTGTGGTTCTACAGTACCTATCCATCAACAGATGTGGTAGGTGTTGTTCTACAGTACCTATCCATCAACAGGTGTGGTTGGTGTTGTTCTACAGTACCTATCCATCAACAGATATGGTAGGTGTTGTTCTACAGTACCTATCCATCAACAGATGTGGTAGGTATTGTTCTACAGTACCTATCCATCAACAGATGTGGTAGGTGTTGTTCTACAGTACCTATCCATCAACAGATGTGGTAGGTGTTGTTCTACAGTACCTATCCATCAACAGATGTGGTAGGTGTTGTTCTACAGTACCTATCCATCAACAGATGTGGTAGGTGTTGTTCTACAGTACCTATCCATCAACAGATGTGGTAGGTGTTGTTCTACAGTACCTATCCATCAACAGATGTGGTAGGTGTTGTTCTACAGTACCTATCCATCAACAGATGTGGTAGGTGTTGTTCTACAGTACGTGTGACTCCGAAGGGGATTTTCAGTTTGATGATACACACACACATGGATTTTGTATTGTAGATATGTGGTAGTAGAGTAGTGGCCTGAGGGAACACACTTAATGTGCTGTGAAAAGTGTTATGAAATGTAATGTCATGTAATATTTTAAATTGTATATAACTGCCTAAATGTTGCTGGAACCCAGGAAGAGTAGCTGTTGCCATGGTAGCAGCTAATGGGGATCCATAATAAATACAAAGATACTAGACTTTTCTAAATCATGTACATGTGCACACTGTTTTTAGCTGTGTAGGCTGAGGAATATTATTATGGAGTTGGCCAGTTAGTATTTGCACTGATTGGTCCGAGAATAAATGATTGTTGAGGTTTGGTAGGCTCTAAAGAAACGGTTTCCCTCACATAGCAGTAACAACCACATACTAATAATGTATACCCACATTTCTCTCAATGCCTCTGTTGTTCCAAGGTGAGTCGACTGTTTTCTATGTACTGGGTCATAGTATAGAACCACCACAAGCATGGCTTTGAAAGCAATTTTATACACCTTACTCCTTAACCATTTAGAGTTTCAACTGCATTGACCTGTGCCGGGTTCACCTTGAGCCTAACACCTCAAAGGGTGGGACTGCAGGGTTTCTCATCAGCACTCTGCTTCTCTCTGTTTTCTGACAGTGCTATGTGTTTGTTCCCTCTTTCTTTCTTTCTTTCTTTCTCTCTTTCTTTCTTTCTCTCGCCCCATTATTCGTTCTCTCTATTTCTGTCTCCATGTTTCTCACCACTCTCGCCCCTCTCTCTCTCCCTGCTCAGACCCGGAGTGAGGCATCCATGACGGTGTTGAGCGGCCATGTAGTGGTCTGTATATTTGGAGATGTCACGTCCGCTCTAGTGGGGCTGCGAAACTTGGTGATGCCTTTGAGAGCCAGCAACTTCCATTATCACGAGCTGAAGCCCATAGTGTTTGTGGGCTCGCTGGAGTACCTGAGGAGAGAGTGGGAAACCCTACACAACTTCCCCAAGGTCTCCATACTACCTGTGAGTACCACTGTAATACCTACTGTTACGAGTCAAAGTTATACAACCGACAACATCATGCACTTACAATGCAAAATCATATCATACCATCCGTACTGTCTGTGAGTAGACCAGTGTAACAACGCTCCAGAATTGAATACCAAACCCGGCTGTACAATACCTCTGATCCGGAAAAAGACACATTGTTGTAATTTTGACACTGTTGACTTCTATGTTCTTATCTCAGGTGACTTCTATGTTCTTATCTCAGGTGACTTCTATGTTCTTAATTCAAATAGTCCGGGTAACCATTTGATTACCTGTTCAGGAGTCTTATGGCTTATGGCTTGAGAAGCCTTTTTGTCCTAGACTTGGCTCTCCTCAACTAGGCAAGTCAGTTAAGAACTTGTTATTTACAGTGATGGCCTAGCAGTAATAGAAGTATAGCTTTAGTTAGTGATATAGTGGATTTCTTTGTGATTAGTTGTGGTTGTTGTTGGTGGTGTTGTGGCTGTTCCTGTCAATTCCACAACTGGGTCCTGAATTCAATCTTCCATCCATTCACACCAGTGACAAAGTCTGCCTATTCATATGAAGTTACAATGCACTGCAGCTGCCCTCCCTGGTCATCTGAAATGTGAAACTCTGGCATGGCTGCCTGCTTGAGAGCTCGTTAACGCTGGCTTGACTAAGTAGCAGAGAGCCCTAAGAAACCAGGCCTGTTAGCCTTCAGCGTCTACTACCCTTTAGATTAGTCCACGTCTCTGATTCCCCAGTGCCCAGTTAGATCGGCTGAATGTCACCGCTGCAAAACTGCAATACTTGTTATCTAATCTCCCAAAGCTCCCCTCACTTAGTCTGTCATTTGTTTCCTCTCCCCTCTTCTCCCTCTCTCCTCTCTCTCTCTCTGTCCGTCTCTTTTCTTCACCGCTCCTGAAGGGTACGCCATTAAGCCGTGCAGATTTAAGGGCTGTCAACATCAACCTCTGCGACATGTGCGTGATACTGTCGGCCAATCAGAACAATATCGACGATGCCTCGCTGCAGGATAAGGAATGCATTCTGGCGTCGCTCAACATAAAGTCTATGCAGTTTGACGACAGCATCGGGCTCTTGCAGGCTAACTCCCAAGGTAAGGACTGACTGGCCTACAAGATGATAGACTGTTCTGTACTGTTCTGGCTGCGGGGGGGAGAGGATGTAGTGTTCTACCACTTAAATCAGTGATTTTTTTCATCATGGTAAATAAACATGGAAAGTGGTGTTCAACCTCCCAAATAATATATTTTAAGGATGTGACTCCCCACCCCTGTTGCGATTGTGTCTGTCCCTGATGTGGTGCCTGTTTATACTAACCCCTCTGGTTTCTGGCAGACTGATTGGAACAGATTGCTGATGCATTCAGAAAAACAGATAAGCCTCATGTCCCATCCAGTCTTGTCATTTTTAACCAGCCAATCACCAGACAGCCTTCTTCAGCTGTTGTTCATGACATTCCATCCTGGATCTCCTGCATTCATCTACTAATCAGTCCCTCCAGGATCCCCCGTGCATATTTGTAGGCAGAAATGCCTGATTTTGCTCTGACATTTTGTTTGGCCATTTGCAATGTTTGTCACGCAAATGCGCTGACGGGGGAAAAGGTTTGTTGACGCTTGGCTTGACTGGGCCGTTTTAGGTGAAAGTGATTTTGTAAAAAAAAATGTGACCATAAAAACCCGGAGGGACTGAATCTTATGATAGACCAACCGACATCTAAGAAAACATGCCAAGCACCATGGTTTAGGAGAAGGTCAATGCAGTTATTTCTCCTGGTCTGAGTGAGTGATGTGCTGGCTCAGCTCCACAATGAATAGACTGAATCTGAGGTCCCCATGTATTCACAGACATTATATCCTCTGTCATACTGGTTGAAGCCTATTGTTATCAATGATTGCGTCTTACATCATCTGTACCCATTCCACTGATAAATATTTAGATTCAAGATCCCACCTACACACACATGCACGCACGCACACACACACACACACACACACACGCATACTTTTTACATTTTTATTTTATTTCACCTTTATTTAACCAGGTAGGCCAGTTCTCATTTCCAACTGTGACCTGGCCAAGATAGAGCAAAGCAGTGCGAGACAACCAACACAGAATTACACACGGAATAAACAAACGTACAGTCAATAACACAATAGAAAAGTCTATATACAGTGTATGTCGATGAGGTAAGATTAGGGAGGTAAGGCAATAAATGGTCCATAGTGTTGAAATTATTAGAATTTAGCAGTTAAACACTAGAGTCATAGATGCGCAGAAGATGAATGTGCAAGTAGAGATACTGGGGTGCAAAGGAGAAAAAAATTACATGGGGATGAGATAGTTGGGTGGGCTATTTACAGATGGGCTATGTACAGGTGCAATGATCGGTAAGCTGCTCTGACAGCTGATGCTTAAAGTTAGTGAGGGAGATATAAGTCTCTAGCTTCAGTGATTTTTGCAATTCGTTCCAGTCATTGGCAGCAGAGAACTGGAATGAATGGCGGCCAAAGGAGGAGTTGGCATTGGGGGTAACCAGTGAAATATTCCTGCTGGAGCGCCTGCTACGGGTGGGTGCTGCTATGGTGACCAGTGAGCTGAGATAAGGCAGAGCTTTACCTAGCAGAGACTTATAGATGACCTGGAGCCAGTGGGTTTGGCGACGAGTATGAAGTGATACAAGTAATAAAACTTGAAACACACACAGGGGTACTATTTAATAGTGTTTTGCTCTGTGGATTCCTTCCTCTCAGAAAATCTATTCAGATGTGGGGTGTGAAATGTAAACAAGGTGCACATTAATAAGTAAGGAGATGTATTGCTGGGGAGACGTTCACATGGCCGAGGTCTACGGTAGGATGTAGTCTGTAGACCGCAGAGCTAAGTTGTGCCTGGGGCCTGAGAGGGGTGGAGGTGGGGTTCCATATCAGATGCGCACACACACACATACACAAATATACACACACACACACACACACACATACACAAATATACACACACACACACATTCACACACCCTTGCATTTGCTTCTCTGTGACAGAGAGCCGTAAAACATTTTATTTTGTGAGAAAATCTATTCCCCTCTTGTTTGTAAGTTCTAGAAGATTTTTTACCAAATGCATTCAAACCATTATAATGAATCCACTCATACAGTATATACTATCTGACTGATAATCAATGATCTGTGTACAACTCTCCCCTTTTCTTTATTTAACTTTGTCGCCCAACTGATTTTTACACGTTTGAAAAACTTCCCTGTATCTATTGTCAGAGTACTTTCACAATTAGATACTGGACTGCTTGTTTACACTGATAGTGGAAAAATAATGTTTTTTACAGGCAATATTCAAAAACCCAGTTGTCACTCTCTAGAGATATAAATGTCCTATTTTATAGATATGAAGCGTACTCTGAGTGAGCTTCCAGTCTGACTGCTCCAGATTGTCAAACCTTGCCTCTTCCCAGTGTCCTTAACTGGCGTAACAAGGGTGTGGATTTTTCAGTTCAGCCTTAAGTTTGTGATGAATGCAGAACTGGTGTGTTCTCTATGGTGAGGAGGATGAAAAGATCCCTGCCAGAAAATGACCCCCCCCCTGAAACTTTGTGACCTGAATATATTCCCATCATGCATTATGTTTTGTCACTGCTGTACTGTAAAACTATAAGGTGGGTTTTGCTTTAGTCGGCACTAAATGATGGATGTCACAATACAGGTAATGCATTATGCATCTAGCATTACTGATTTAAGGTGTTTACTTGTCACTTTAAGGAAATGCAAAAATGTGAAGTCATGGGAATTCATGCCCTTGTCACTCGCCCCTTTTGTATTTCATGGTCGGGAATCGCACCTCTATTTTCCTGATAAAAGGTTTTCAGGATCCACTTCGCCAATTTTATGGTAACAACATGAAGCACATATAACATTTATGGAAGGCAGGCAGGTTGATGGAAGGATGTGAATGCTAAATATGTCTCTCAGATGACCCCTAAAAGCACAATATCTATATTGACATTTTTAGGAAGCGCCTGCATCATTTTACCATCACCCCGTCCCTCCCCTCTTCACATCTTTTCATTCTCAGTTAGCCCAGCAGCTTTTGCTGAATAGTGTAGTGTAACCAACTAATAGTGGCATGTGACAGACACTAACTGTGCATTACATAGTCCGATCAACTTAGTGTTCTCATTTGAATGTTTTATTGTTGTTCTCGATTATAGTTGAGTTTTTCTCTTCTCAAAATTATGTATGACCTTTTCAATCACCAAACCTGTGGTAAATGATTTGTGAAATTATATTATTGTGATATCAGTGTGGTATTAATGTGTGATCAGTGTGGTATTAATGTGAGATCAGTGTGGTATTAATGTGTGATCAGTGTGGTATTAATGTGAGATCAGTGTGGTATTAATGTGTGATCAGTGTGGTATTAATGTGAGATCAGTGTGGTATTAATGTGTGATCAGTGTGGTATTAATGTGAGATCAGTGTGGTATTAATGTGATCAGTGTGCTATTAATGTGAGATCAGTGTGCTATTAATGTGAGATCAGTGTGGTATTAATGTGTGATCAGTGTGGTATTAATGTGAGATCAGTGTGGTATTAATGTGTGATCAGTGTGGTATTAATGTGAGATCAGTGTGGTATTAATGTGTGATCAGTGTGGTATTAATGTGAGATCAGTGTGGTATTAATGTGTGATCAGTGTGGTATTAATGTGTGATCAGTGTGGTATTAATGTGTGATCAGTGTGCTATTAATGTGAGATCAGTGTGCTATTAATGTGTGATCAGTGTGCTATTAATGTGTGATCAGTGTGCTATTAATGTGTGATCAGTGTGGTATTAATGTGAGATCAGTGTGCTATTAATGTGTGATCAGTGTGCTATTAATGTGTGATCAGTGTGCTATTAATGTGTGATCAGTGTGGTATTAATGTGAGATCAGTGTGGTATTAATGTGAGATCAGTGTGCTATTAATGTGTGATCAGTGTGCTATTAATGTGAGATCAGTGTGGTATTAATGTGTGATCAGTGTGGTATTAATGTGTGATCAGTGTGGTATTAATGTGTGATCAGTGTGCTATTAATGTGAGATCAGTGTGCTATTAATGTGTGATCAGTGTGCTATTAATGTGTGATCAGTGTGCTATTAATGTGTGATCAGTGTGCTAGTGTGGTATTAATGTGAGATCAGTGTGGTATTAATGTGAGATCAGTGTGCTATTAATGTGTGATCAGTGTGCTATTAATGTGTGATCAGTGTGGTATTAATGTGTGATCAGTGTGCTATTAATGTGTGATCAGTGTGGTATTAATGTGTGATCAGTGTGGTATTAATGTGAGATCAGTGTGGTATTAATGTGTGATCAGTGTGGTATTAATGTGAGATCAGTGTGGTATTAATGTGTGATCAGTGTGGTATTAATGTGAGATCAGTGTGCTATTAATGTGTGATCAGTGTGGTATTAATGTGTGGTATTAATGTGAGATTAGTATGGTATTCATGTGTGATCAGTGTGGTATTAATGTGTGGTATTAATGTGAGATTAGTATGGTATTCATGTGTGATCAGTGTGGTATTAATGTGAGATTAGTGTGGTGTTAATGTGTGATCAGTGTGGTGTTAATGTGTGATCAGTGTGGTATTAATGTGAGATCAGTGTTGTATTAATGTGTGATCAGTGTGGTATTAATGTGAGATCAGTGTGGCATTAATGTGTGATCAGTGTGGTATTAATGTGAGATCAGTGTGGTATTAATGTGAGATCAGTGTTGTATTAATGTGAGATTAGTGTGGTATCGATGTGTGATCAGTGTGGTATTGATGTGTGATCAGTGTGGTATTAATGTGTGATCAGTGTGGTATTAATGTGCAATCAGTGTGGTATTAATGTGCAATCAGTGTGGTATTAATGTGTGATCAGTGTGGTATTAATGTGCAATCAGTGTGGTATTAATGTGAGATCAGTGTTGTATTAATGTGTGATCAGTGTTGTATTAATGTGAGATCAGTGTGGTATTAATGTGTGATCAGTGTGGTATTCATGTGTGATCAGTGTGGTATTAATGTGTGATCAGTGTGGTATTAATGTGTGATCAGTGTGGTATTAATGTGCAATCAGTGTGGTATTAATGTGTGATCAGTGTGGTATTAATGTGCAATCAGTGTGGTATTAATGTGAGATCAGTGTTGTATTAATGTGTGATCAGTGTGGTATTAGTGTGTGATCAGTGTTGTATTAATGTGTGGTATTAATGTGTGATCAGTGTTGTATTAATGTGTGATCAGTGTGGTATTAATGTGTGATCAGTGTGGTATTAATGTGCAATCAGTGTGGTATTAGTGTGTAATCAGTGTTGTATTAATGTGTGATCAGTGTGGTATTAGTGTGTGATCAGTGTTGTATTAATGTGTGGTATTAGTGTGTAATCAGTGTTGTATTAATGTGTGATCAGTGTTGTATTAATGTGTGATCAGTGTGGTATTAATGTGTGATCAGTGTTGTATTAATGTGTGATCAGTGTGGTATTAATGTGTGGTGTTAATGTGTGATTAGTGTGTTATTAATGTGTGATCATTGTGGTATTAATGTGTGATCAGTGTGGAATTAATGTGTGATCAGTGTTGTATTAATGTGTGATCAGTGTGGTATTAATGTGTGATCATTGTGGTATTAATGTGTGATCATTGTGGTATTAATGTGTGATCAGTGTGGTATTAATGTGTGATCAGTGTTGTATTAATGTGTGATCCGTG
The DNA here is from genome assembly GCF_034236695.1 of Oncorhynchus nerka. NCBI lineage: Eukaryota > Metazoa > Chordata > Actinopteri > Salmoniformes > Salmonidae > Oncorhynchus > Oncorhynchus nerka. The sequence continues at coordinate 18,055,400 of NC_088405.1, forward strand.
TTGTATTAATGTGTGGTATTAATGTGTGATCAGTGTGGTATTGATGTGTGATCAGTGTGGTATTAATGTGTGATCAGTGTGGTATTAATGTGTGATCATTGTGGTATTAATGTGTGATCATTGTGGTATTAATGTGTGATCAGTGTGCTATTAATGTGCAATCAGTGTGGTATTAATGTGTGATCATTGTGGTATTAATGTGTGATCAGTGTGCTATTAATGTGCAATCAGTGTTGTATTACACATCTCTGTGTCTGTAGGTTTCAACGGTTTTGTTTGTATCTCTGTGCCTGTACGTTTCAATGGTTTTGTGTGTATCTCTCTGTGTCTATAGGTTTTCAATGGTTTTGTGTGTATCTCTCTGTGTCTATAGGTTTTCAATGGTTTTGTGTGTATCTCTGTGCCTGTACGTTTCAATGGTTTTGTGTGTATCTCTGTATCTATACGTTTCAATGGTTTTGTGTGTATCTCTCTGTGTCTATAGGTTTTCAATGGTTTTGTGTGTATCTCTCTGTGTCTATAGGTTTTCAATGGTTTTGTGTGTATCTCTCTGTGTCTATAGGTTTTCAATGGTTTTGTGTGTATCTCTGTGTCTGTACGTTTCAATGGTTTGGTGTGTCTTTCTTTTTGTGCTCTGTGTAGGTTTCACGCCTCCTGGAATGGACCGGTCCTCTCCAGACAGCAGTCCAGTACATGGTTTAGCACGCCAGGCCTCCGTCACCACCGGCGCCAACATCCCCATCATCACTGAACTAGGTGAGAAACACACACCAGCTGACCATTCACTAATGATAGCGGGAGAAAACAGCTCCATAGGATGTCAATATTATGTCATTTCAACCACTTTCTGGTTGTTGTGATGTTATTTATACCAGTTTTGCCTGTTGGGGAAATACTGTGAAATTGTACACAGAGTTTGGCCAACTGACTTAGAGATTTAGCATCTTCAGGATCGCCATGTTGCCTTCAACAGTTCGGTGGACATTCTTTTGCATTCTGGTTAGAATGCAAGTTTGAATGTTGTTGTGGAACGTTTGGTGCCAATGTGGAGGGTAGTTGGCGAAACTCTTAATTTTCTATGGCTGTGATGACTAATTTTAGCGAGATATTGATGCTAATGATTAGCGACTTTGGCCTGAGATTTGTGTGGAGCTAAATGCAAAGCTGAGCAATTGTGGTCATTTCAAATGTCCCTCTCTTTGTGGAAGCTCTATCTGAGATGTCTCATTACAAAGTCAGAACACTCACTTTGTCTATGTACCATTAGTCCATTAACTGCCTGATTGAGAGGGAGGGAGAGAGTCAAATGAGAGTGAGAGGAAGCTAAAAAAAAGTGCCACAGTAGCAAAATGGGTCCATTTAATAATAACAATGGTGCTGGCTATATTCTCTAATATTCTCTGTGGTCCAGGGGACTCATGAAAATTTCACGTCTCTGAGGGATTCTAAATGACTAGAGACCAGGTTCGCTAGAACCACTATCCCCTCTGACTAAAGCACTAGAGACCCACCACTCTATCCTCTCTGACTAATGCACTAGAGACCCACCACTCTATCATCTCTGACTAATGCACTAGAGACCCACCACTCTATCCCCTCTGACTAAAGCACTAGAGACCCACCACTCTATCCCCTCTGACTAATGCACTAGAGACCCACCACTCTATCCTCTCTGACTAATGCGCTAGAGACCCACCACTCTATCCTCTCTGACTAATGCACTAGAGACCCACCACTCTATCCCCTCTGACTAATGCACTAGAGACCCACCACTCTATCCTCTCTGACTAATGCGCTAGAGACCCACCACTCTATCCTCTCTGACTAATGCACTAGAGACCCACCACTCTATCCCCTCTGACTAAAGCACTAGAGACCCACCACTCTATCCCCTCTGACTAAAGCACTAGAGACCCACCACTCTATCCTCTCTGACTAATGCACTAGAGACCCACCACTCTATCCTCTCTGACTAAAGCACTAGAGACCCACCACTCTATCCCCTCTGACTAATGCACTAGAGACCCACCACTCTATCCCCTCTGACTAAAGCACTAGAGACCCACCACTCTATCCCCTCTGACTAAAGCACTAGAGACCCACCACTATCCCCTCTGACTAAAGCACTAGAGACCCACCACTCTATCCCCTCTGACTAAAGCACTAGAGACCCACCACTCTATCCCCTCTGACTAAAGCACTAGAGACCCACCACTCTATCCCCTCTGACTAAAGCACTAGAGACCCACCACTCTATCCCCTCTGACTAAAGCACTAGAGACCCACCACTCTATCCCCTCTGACTAATGCGCTAGAGACCCACCACTCTATCCCCTCTGACTAATGCGCTAGAGACCCACCACTCTATCCCCTCTGACTAAAGCACTAGAGACCCACCACTCTATCCCCTCTGACTAAAGCACTAGAGACCCACCACTCTATCCTCTCTGACTAAAGCACTAGAGACCCACCACTCTATCCCCTCTGACTACAGCACTAGAGACCCACCACTCTATCCCCTCTGACTAATGCACTAGAGACCCACCACTCTATCCTCTCTGACTAATGCGCTAGAGACCCACCACTCTATCCTCTCTGACTAATGCACTAGAGACCCACCACTCTATCCCCTCTGACTAAAGCACTAGAGACCCACCACTCTATCCCCTCTGACTAATGCGCTAGAGACCCACCACTCTATCCCCTCTGACTAAAGCACTAGAGACCCACCACTCTATCCCCTCTGACTAAAGCACTAGAGACCCACCACTCTATCCTCTCTGACTAAAGCACTAGAGACCCACCACTCTATCCTCTCTGACTAATGCGCTAGAGACCCACCACTCTATCCTCTCTGACTAATGCACTAGAGACCCACCACTCTATCCCCTCTGACTAAAGCACTAGAGACCCACCACTCTATCCCCTCTGACTAATGCGCTAGAGACCCACCACTCTATCCCCTCTGACTAAAGCACTAGAGACCCACCACTCTATCCCCTCTGACTAAAGCACTAGAGACCCACCACTCTATCCTCTCTGACTAAAGCACTAGAGACCCACCACTCTATCCCCTCTGACTAAAGCACTAGAGACCCACCACTCTATTCTCTCTGACTAAAGCACTAGAGACCCACCACTCTATCCCCTCTGACTAAAGCACTAGAGACCCACCACTCTATCCTCTCTGACTAAAGCACTAGAGACCCACCACTCTATCCCCTCTGACTAAAGCACTAGAGACCCACCACTCTATCCCCTCTGACTAAAGCACTAGAGACCCACCACTCTATCCTCTCTGACTAATGCACTAGAGACCCACCACTCTATCCCCTCTGACTAAAGCACTAGAGACCCACCACTCTATCCCCTCTGACTAAAGCACTAGAGACCCACCACTCTATCCCCTCTGACTAATGCACTAGAGACCCACCACTCTATCCCCTCTGACTAATGCACTAGAGACCCACCACTCTATCCCCTCTGACTAAATCACTAGAGACCCACCACTCTATCCTCTCTGACTACAGCACTAGAGACCCACCACTCTATCCTCTCTGACTACAGCACTAGAGACCCACCACTCTATCCCCTCTGACTAAAGCACTAGAGACCCACCACTCTATCCCCTCTGACTAAAGCACTAGAGACCCACCACTCTATCCCCTCTGACACAGACAGAGACGGGGAGAGACACAGACAGAGACGGGGAGACACAGACAGAGACGGGGAGACACAGACAGAGACGGGGAGAGACACAGACAGAGACGAGGAGAGACACAGACAGAGACGGGGAGACACAGACAGAGATGGGGAGAGACACAGACAGAGACGGGGAGAGACACAGACAGAGACGGGGAGAGACACAGACAGAGACGGGGAGAGAAACAGACAGAGACGGGGAGAGACACAGACAGAGACACAGACAGAGACTGGGAGAGACACAGACAGAGACGGGGAGAGACACAGACAGAGACGGGGAGAGACACAGACAGAGACGGGGAGAGACACAGACAGAGACGGGGAGAGACACAGACAGAGACGGGGAGAGACACAGACAGAGACGGGGAGAGACAGAGACGGGGAGAGACACAGACAGAGACACAGACAGAGAAGGGGAGAGACACAGACAGAGAAGGGGAGAGACACAGACAGAGACGGGGAGAGACACAGGGACAGGAAGCTGTATGAACATTGTTTTGCCTCTCTCTCTCTCTCTATGTTCTTGAGTACTACATATGTAATCAACAAATCAAGTGTAGCTGTTTGTTTTTGTCTTGCTGTATTTGATTTCAATAAATTCCCCAGCTACAGAATGCTTGATTTAATATCATTTCTTCTATGTTTGATTTAGATTAATTTCTCCTGCAGATTTTGTCAGGCCCTGGCTATTAAGTAGATAATATTATCAATCACTAACGTTGTCCTCCTCCTCCCTGGACGTAGAGAGGAGGTAAAGCAGTAAACATCCGTCTCTGTGGAACTATACACTGTAGTTGTAGTGTCAATGTTGTCACTTTACTTTACCATAGCCGAGTCAAATGGACAACGTCACGTAAAGTCAGTTTATGTATACAATATTATATATCCGTAACCCCTTTGTGTTTTAGTGGTTCAGCCACATCTGTCCCTCTCTTGTGCTGTAGTTGCATGTCATGGCTACCTTTACCTATACCAGCTTCAGTCTGTCTAATCCTGATGACTGGTCTCAGGCTGCGTTTCTTTTTCTCTGCTCTTTGAAGCTGTTCCAATAATGACCCTATCTCTCCCCCCTCTGCTCCACACTGTCTTACTGTCGTTAGCTAAACCTGGCAAAATACTGCCTTTGGTTTCATTCAGTCAGGAAAAAAAACTTGGAATCAACATACAAATGATAACTGAGCTGGGTAAGCCAGGCCTTTGTCCTCTGCTCGCTGCCGTCCGATCTTTAGTTCTGTCTGTCTGCCTGTCTGCCTGTCACCTCTCTCGCTCACACTCTCTCTCACCTCTCACTTACTCTCTTTCTTTCTTTCTCTCTAACTCTCTCACATTCTCAATTCAATTTCCATTTAAGGGGCTTTATTAGCATGGGAAACATATGTTTACATTGCCAAAGCAATTCTCTCTCCCTCTCACTGTCTCTCCTTACTTCATCCACTTGTCTTGATCTATCAGGCTACAGCCGAGGCCCTCGCTGACTGCTCCCATGGCTTCACTTTCAACACAATTACATTTTTTGTTCTCTGTTTCTGGTAGAACATTTACTGTCTCGTTTTGGCATTTTTTTATTGAAAGTTTTTTTTCTGTGGTGTTTTTATTTTTTCCCATGCATTCTTTTCTCAAAGCATCGCTCTTGCACTTGGATAGTTGCTCGGTCTGTCCTTATGGCTGTTTTCATATCACACCCACCACCCCCGACCACCAGACTCTACACCCACCCCTCTACACCCCACTACCCCCCGGTTCAGTCTCCTTAGCCTGGGCCTGTTTGCATCATCAGCCCGCTTGTCTGGTTGACTGACATGTCTGTTCCTCCGCAGCACAGAGGAAGCCTGGGAAGAAATCAGATTGGAAAAAAACGTACAACTACAGCTCAAATGTTCCCTTTAAGCTGTTTAGTTGTTGTTGTTGTTGTTTTTGTGTATTTTTGTGGCGGGGGGGGGTCTTTTTTTCTTTCTTCCAGACCTCAAGCCTTCATGTTGAAGGGGTCAAAGAAAGGCTTGTGTTGTCAAGCGCTTTTCAAATACAGTTGGATCTCAGGCTCTTGTCCACTGGCACTAGCAAGCAGATCCTCACATCTGAGGCTAAAGTCTGTTCTATTAGGGAAAGGCATCTTTGCAAATGGTTTTAAAGAAGTTTGTTTTTATATATTTTCTTCTTGATCTTTTCCTCTGGTTAGCAGTATTCTAGACAGAACATAGAGACTTTTCAACCCTAGCCCTTTATGATTTGAACTTGTTTCATCCATAACAGTTCAGAATGTAGTATAACTTTGATCTTTAAAAGCAGGCTGTGCCTATGTGAATTTACCCCTCAGCTTTATATATCTTTTTATTGTTGTTTTAAATAAAACAGTTCTTATCTGAGATATCAACGAAGCTCCAGAATGCATGTTACATTACATGCATGATCTTCTCACCTCAACATGCACAATATGGTGGAACGAGGTGTGCATCACACACCTAGGTAAAACCCATGTCTTGAATGTGATTCAAAACTGCAGAAATGGTTTGTTGATGACGGATTGTACTGTGCATCTACAATGAATGCCAAATCCATAACGCTTTGGTTCAGACATCACTACCTTTTCTATACCTAAAGACATGAGACAGTTGAGAATATATGCTATTGAGTCTTTGAAGGACCCAATAAAGTGAATGATTCTGTTTGGGTCAGGGCCTAAGACTTGGGGTTGTAAGTCAAGTAAAAAGGAATATTGGCTCATATTGACTCAAAAACACCAACAAAAAAAGTTTGGGAACCCCTGCCCTAGCTATGTCACCCAGCGATTCTCTACTTCTCAAGTCCTCAGGTGTGTTGGTGTGTGTTTGGCGTGCTGTGCCCTCCTTGGCCTCTGTCTCGCTCTGACTCTGTTTTGGGTCTCCCTTCTCTCAGTGAACGACTCCAACGTTCAGTTCTTGGACCAAGATGATGACGACGACCCGGACACAGAGCTGTACCTGACGCAGCCCTTCGCCTGTGGAACCGCCTTCGCTGTCAGCGTGCTGGACTCTCTCATGAGTGCAGTGAGTAGACATTACTAAGTATACGCTACTCAATTTACACAGTTCGTAGTATGCACTTGACTTTTTTGGCACTTTTTTTCATTTTATTTAGTCCGACATGTTACTAGGTAGTCTGACATGTTACTAGGTAGTTTGACATGTTACTAGGTAGTCTGACATGTTACTAGGTAGTCTGACATGTTTACTAGGTAGTTCGACATATTACTAGGTAGTTTGACATGTTAATGGGTAGTCTGACATGTTACTAGGTAGTCTGACATGTTACTAGGTAGTCTGACATGTTACTAGGTAGTCCGACATGTTACTAGGTAGTCTGACATGTTACTAGGTAGTCTGACATGTTACTAGGTAGTCTGACATGTTACTAGGTAGTCTGACATGTTACTAGGTAGTCCGACATGTTACTAGGTAGTCTGACATGTTACTAGGTAGTCTGACATGTTACTAGGTAGTCTGACATGTTACTAGGTAGTCCGACATGTTACTAGGTAGTCTGACATCTTACTAGGTAGTCTGACATGTTACTAGGTAGTCTGACATGTTACTAGGTAGTCTGACATGTTACTAGGTAGTCTGACATGTTACTAGGTAGTCCGACATGTTACTAGGTAGTCCGACATGTTACTAGGTAGTCCGACATGTTACTAGGTAGTCCGACATGTTACTAGGTAGTCTGACATGTTACTAGGTAGTCTGACATGTTACTAGGTAGTCTGACATGTTACTAGGTAGTCTGACATCTTACTAGGTAGTCTGACATCTTACTAGGTAGTCTGACATCTTACTAGGTAGTCTGACATGTTACTAGGTAGTCTGACATGTTACTAGGTAGTCTGACATGTTACTAGGTAGTCTGACATGTTACTAGGTAGTCTGACATGTTACTTTAGTTCGACATGTTACTAGGTAGTCTGACATGTTACTAGGTAGTCTGACATGTTACTTTAGTTCGACATGTTACTAGGTAGTCTGACATGTTACTAGGTAGTTTGACATGTTACTAGGTAGTCTGACATGTTACTAGGTAGTCTGACATGTTACTTTAGTTCGACATGTTACTAGGTAGTCTGACATGTTACTAGGTAGTCTGACATGTTACTAGGTAGTCTGACATGTTACTAGGTAGTCCGACATGTTACTAGGTAGTCTGACATGTTACTAGGTAGTCCGACATGTTACTAGGTAGTCTGACATGTTACTAGGTAGTCCGACATGTTACTAGGTAGTCTGACATGTTACTTTAGTTCGACATGTACTAGGCAGAAGTTTATCGCATAATCCAGTACCAAAATTATCCTTTTTGTGAACAGTCTATATTTCATCCATATTTATAAATATTTTCTATCCATATTTTAATCCCTATTTTATTTACATAGGCTAGTGGCTGTTAAGGCCGTAGGGTGAAGCAGAATTTTTAGAGGGTAAAAGTTGCATATTGTTGCAGTTGCAACATGCAGCAGTCAAGGGCTAAAATGATTGATTTGAACACAGTCAGTTAGGAGTCAGTCCAGTGTTGCGTACAAGATGTCAGCAACCACAAGACAAGACACAGATAGTGGGTTTACTGTAAGACGTGCATACTGTCTTTAAACAAAGTAGTTTAAAGGTCGTAACTAAGTACTGTATACTATGTACTGTATAATTGGTAGTGTATACTTGGTAGTGTCTACTCACCTGCACCCATGTCTGCTGTCTCTAAAGCTGGCTGTTGAATTGAAGATGCTTTTGGTTTAAATAAGTGTGAAACGTAGCAAAGATGCATTTCAAAACACTGCAGATCTAATGCATTTTTTGGAAGCAAACTTGCAGTCACACACACACACACACACACACAGACACACACACACACACAGACAGACAGACAGACAGACAGACAGACAGACAGACAGACAGACAGACAGACAGACAGACAGACAGACAGACAGACAGACAGACAGACAGACAGACAGACAGACAGACACACAGACAGACAGACAGACAGACAGACAGACACAGACAGACAGACACACAGACACACACACAGACAGACAGACAGACAGACAGACAGACAGACAGACAGACAGACAGAGCCTCTCAGAGTTAAGTAAAGGGTTAGACTTAACGGATATGGATGCGTCAGATAAGATGCTCTACTCAGCGCAGCAGCATTATGGAGTAGGCAGAAGTTGGTAAATGAAATGCCACATTGATCAGACAGCGCTGCCAGCTCCACTGACATCAAAAGGGAAGTTGTTGCCACCACTCCTCATATAAAGTGTCACGAAACAAACTTTCAAGGAGCTTATTAGATCTTTTAACAAGGTAAGTGCTGAGGTTCCCTCTAATGGCACATTTGACATGCAAAGGTGGGCCATCATCAAGGTCCAAAAAAACACTTTCATCTTTCAACAATGAGAGAGAGAGGAGCTCACTCCCACATGTTCTGTGATGTCTCTCGCTCTCGCTCTCTCTCTCCCACCCACCACCGATTAAGGCAGCACCCCGTACCTCTCTGATTCAGAGGGATTGGGTTAAATGCGGAAGACACATTTCAGTTGAAGGCACTCAGTTGTACAGCTGACTAGGTATCCCCCTTTCCCTTTCCACCCACTCTCTCTCTCCCCTCTTCCCCATCTCTCCCCTTTTCCCCTTCTCCATCTCTCCCCTTTTCCCCTTCTCCATCTCTCCCCTTTTCCCCTTCTCCATCTCTCCCCTTTTCCCCTTCTCCATCTCTCCCCTTTTCCCCTTCTCCATCTCTCCCCTTTTCCCCTTCTCCATCTCTCCCCTTTTCCCCTTCTCCATCTCTCCCTTTTCCCCTTCTCCATCCCTCCCCTTTTCCCCATCTCTCCCCTTTTCCCCTTCTCCATCTCTCCCCTTTTCCCCTTCTCCATCTCTCCCCTTTTCCCCTTCTCCATCTCTCCCCTTTTCCCCTTCTCCATCTCTCCCCTTTTCCCCTTCTCCATCCCCCCTTTTCCCTTCTCCATCTCTCCCCTTTTCCCCTTCTCCATCCCTCCCCTTTTCCCCTTCTCCATCTCTCCCTTTTCCCCTTCTCCATCTCTCCCCTTTTCCCTTCCCCTCCATCTCTCCCCTTTTCCCCTTCTCCATCTCTCCCTTTTCCCCTTCTCCATCTCTCCCCTTTTCCCCTTCTCCATCTCTCCCCTTTTCCCCTTCTCCATCTCTCCCCTTTTCCCCTTCTCCATCTCTCCTCTTCACCCATCCCATCTCTCCCCTCTCCCCCTTCTCCATCTCTCCCTCTCCCCCTTCTCCATCTCTCCCCTTCCACATCCCATCTCTCCCTCTTCACCCATCCCATCTCTCCCCTCTCCCCTTCTCCATCTCTCCCTCTCCCCCTTCTCCATCTCTCCCCTTCCACATCCCATCTCTCCCCTCTTCCCCACCCCATCTCTCCCATCTCCCCTTCTCCATCTCTCCCCTTCCTCATCCCATCTCTCCCCTCTTCTTCCATCCCTCCCCTTTTCCCCTTCTCCATCTCTCCCTTTTCCCCTTCTCCCTCTCTCCCTTTTCCCCTTCTCCCTCTCTCCCCTTTTCCCCTTCTCCATCTCTCCCCTTTTCCCCTTCTCCATCTCTCCCATCTCCTCCATCCCATCTCTCCCCACTTCACCCTTCTTCATCTCTCCCCTTCTCCATCTCTCCCCTTCCACATCCCATCTCTCCCCTCTCCCCTTCTCCATCTCTCCCTTCCACATCCCATCTCTCCCCCTCTTCACCCACCCCATCTCTCCCCCTTCCACATCCCATCTCTCCCTCTCCCCTTCTCCATCTCCCCCTTCCACATCCCATCTCTCCCCTCTTCCCCACCCCATCTCTCCCATCTCCCCTTCTCCATCTCTCCCCTTCCACATCCCATCTCTCCCCCTCTTCCCCACCCCATCTCTCCCATCTCCCCTTCTCCATCTCTCCCCTTCCACATCCCATCTCTCCCCGTTTCCCCTTCTCCATCCCTCCCCTTTTCCCCTTCTCCATCTCTCCCTTTTCCCCTTCTCCATCTCTCCCCTTTCCCCTTCTCCATCCCTCCCCTCTTCCCCACCCCATCTCTCCCCTCTTCACCCACCCCATCTCTCCCCTCTTCCCCTCTTCCCCTCTTCCCCATCCCATCTCTCCCTCTTCACCCACCCCATCTCTCCCCTCTTCCCCTCTTCCCCTCTTCCCCATCCCATCCCTCCCCTCTTCCCCACCCCATCTCTCCCCTCTTCACCATCCCATCCCTCCCCTCTTCCACATCCCATCTCTCCCCTCTTCCCCTCTTCCCCATCCCATCTCTCCCTCTTCACCATCCCATCCCTCCCCTCTTCCACATCCCATCTCTCCCCTCTTCCCCTCTTCCCCATCCCATCTCTCCCTCTTCACCATCCCATCCCTCCCCTCTTCCACATCCCATCTCCCTCCCCTCTTCCCCTCTTCCCCATCCCATCTCTCCTCTTCACCATCCCATCCCTCCCCTCTTCCACATCCCATCTCTCCCCTCTTCCCTCTTCCCCACCCCATCTCTCCCCTCTTCACCATCCCATCCCTCCCCTCTTCCACATCCCATCTCTCCTCTCTTCCCCTCTTCCCCATCCCATCTCTCCCCCTTCACCATCCCATCCCTCCCCTCTTCCACATCCCATCTCTCCCCTCTTCCCCCTTCCCCCTTCATCTCTCCCCTCTTCACCATCCCATCCTTCCCCTCTTCCACATCCCATCTCTCCCTCTTCCCCTCTTCCCCATCCCATCTCTCCCCTCTTCCCCTCTTCCCCATCCCATCTCTCCCTCTTCACCATCCCATCTCTCCCCTCTTCCCCTCTTCCCTCTTCCCCATCCCATCTCTCCCCTCTTCCCCTCTTCCCCTCTTCCCCATCCCATCTCTCCCCTCTTCCCCTCTTCCCCATCCCATCTCTCCTCTTCACCATCCCATCTCTCCCTCTTCTTCCCCATCCCATCTCTCTCTTCACCATCCCATCTCTCCCTCTTCCCCTCTTCCCCATCCCATCTCTTCCTCTTCACCATCCCATCTCTCCCCCCTCTTCCCCATCTCTCCCCTCTTCCCCATCCCATCTCTCCCCTCTTCCCCTCTTCCCCATCCCATCTCTCCCCTCTTCACCATCCCATCTCTCCCCTCTTCCCCTCTTCCCCATCCCATCTCTCCCCTCTTCACCATCCCATCTCTCCCATCCTTCCCCTCTTCCCCATCCCATCTCTCCCCCTCTTCCCTCTTCCCCATCCCATCATCCTCATCCCTCTTCCCCTCTTCCCCATCCCATCTCTCCCTCTTCCCCTCTTCCCCTCTTCCCCATCCCATCTCTCCCTTTCACCATCCCATCTCTCCCCTCTTCCACATCCCATCTCTCCCCCCATCTTCCCATCTTCTCCCCTCTTCCCCATCCCATCTCTCCCCTCTTCCCTCTTCCCATCCCATCTCTCCCCTCTTCCACATCCCATCTCTCCTTCCCATCTTCCCCTCTTCTTCCCATCCCATCTCTCTTCCCCTCTTCCATCCCATCTCTCCCTCTTCCCCATCCCATCCTCCCTCTTCTTCACCATCCCATCTCTCCCCTTCTTCCCCTCTTCCCCATCCCATCTCTCTTCCCTCTTCACCATCCCATCTCTCCCCTCTTCCCCCTTCCCCATCCCATCTCTCCCCTCTTCACCATCCCATCTCTCCCCTCTTCCCTCTTCCCCATCCCATCTCTCCCCTCTTCCCATCCCATCTCTCCCCTCTTCCCTCTTCCCCATCCCATCTCCCCTCTTCACATCCCTCTTCCCCTCTTCCCCATCCCATCTCTCCCTCTTCACCATCCCATCTCTCCCCTCTTCCCATCCCATCTCTCCCCATCCCTCTCCCCTCTTCCCCATCCCATCTCTCCCTCTTCCCTCTTCCCCATCCCATCTCTCCCCTCTTCCCCATCCCATCTCCCCCCCTCTTCCCTCTTCCACCATCCCATCTCTCCCTCTTCCCCATCCCATCTCTCCCCTCTTCACCATCCCATCTCTCCCTCTTCCCCATCCCATCTCTCCCCTCTTCCCATCCCATCTCTCCCCCCTCTTCCACATCCCATCTCTTCCCCTCTTCCCCATCCCATCTCTCCCTCTTCACCATCCCATCTCTTCCACATCCCATCTCTCCCTCTTCCCCATCCCATCTCTCCCCTCTTCCACATCCCATCTCCTCCCCTCTTCCCCATCCCATCTCTCTCCCCTCTTCCCATCCCATCTCTCCCCTCTTCCCCATCCCATCTCTCCCCTCTTCCCCATCCCATCTCTCCCCTCTTCACCATCCCATCTCTCCCCTCTTCCCATCCCATCTCTCCCCTCCCTCTTCCCCATCCCATCTCTCCCCTCTTCACCATCCCATCTCTCCCCTCTTCCACCATCCCATCTCTCCCCCTCTTCCTTCCCCTCCCATCCCATCCCTCTCCCCTCTTCCCCATCCCATCTCTCCCCTCTTCCACATCCCATCTCTCCCCCTTCTTCACCATCCCATCTCTCCCCTCTTCACCATCCCATCTCTTCCTCTTCCCCATCCCATCCCATCTCTCCCCTCTTCCCATCCCATCTCTCCCTCTTCCCCACCCCATCCTCCCCTCTTCACCATCCCATCTCTCCCCTTCTCCTCTTCCCATCCCATCTCTCCCCTCTTCACCATCCCATCTCTCCACCATCCCATCCCACTCCCATCTCTCCCCTCTTCCACATCCCATCTCCCCTCTTCCCATCCCATCCCTCCCCTCTTCCCCACCCCATCTCTCCCCTCTTCACCATCCCATCTCTCCCTCTCCCCATCCCATCTCTCCCCTCTTCCACATCCCATCTCTTCCTTCACCATCCCATCTCATCCCTCTTCCCCACCCCATCTCTCCCCTTCACCATCCCATCTCTCCCTCTTCACCATCCCATTCTCCCTCTCCCCACCCCATCTCTCCCCTCTTCCACATCCCATCTCTCCCTCTTCACCATCCCATCTCTCCCCTCTTCCCCACCCCATCTCTCTCCCCTCTTCACCATCCCATCTCTCCCCTCTTCACCATCCCATCTCTTCCCTCTTCCCCACCCCATCTCTCCCCTCTTCACCATCCCATCTCTCCCCTCTTCCCCACCCCATCTCCCCTCTTCACCATCCCCTCTCCCCTCTCCCCACCCCATCTCTCCCCTCTTCCACATCCCATCTCTCCTCTTCACCATCCCATCTCTCCCTCTCCCCACCCCATCTCCTCCCCTCTTCCACATCCCATCTCTCCCTCTTCACCATCCCATCCCTCCCCTCTTCACCCACCCCATCTCTCCCTCTTCCACATCCCATCTCTCCCCCTCCTCACCCCATCTTGCCCTCTCCCCCTTCTCTTCCTTCTTCGCCATCTCTCCCCCTTCTCTATCTCTCCTTATCGCCACCATCTCTCCCCTCTTCCCCTTATCCCCCTTCTCTATCTCTCCCCTCTTCACCACTCTCCCCTTCTCTGCAATCTCTCCCCTTATCGCCACCATCTCTCCCCTCTTCCCCTTATCCCCCTTAATCTATTTTCCCTCTTCACCACTCTCCCCTTCTCTATCTCTCCCCTTATCGCCACCATCTCTCCCCTCTTCCCCTTATCCCCCTTCTCCATCCCTTCCCCTTATCTCCCCTTATCTCCCCTCTCCCCCGTTCTCTGTCCGCCACATATCCTCTACCGTTGTGGCTCTAATGGTGTCTCCTTACTTACGGATCTCACATCCTTTTATCTCTGCAGACATACTTCAACGATAATATCCTCACCCTGATCCGGACGCTGGTGACTGGGGGAGCCACCCCAGAGCTAGAGGCTCTACTGGCTGAGGAGAATGCCCTGCAAGGGGGCTACAGCACGCCACAGACACTGGCCAACCGAGACAGGTGTCGTGTTGCCCAACTGGCCCTGTACGATGGGCCCTTTGCCGACTTGGGGGTAAGCGAATGTTTAAATGGAGCTGACAGGTTTTGGCACTCGGCAGCAGCACCCATCCCGCCTGCTTGGCTCCTTGCGGCACTTAATACAAAGTGAAGAACAGAGAACACGCAAAGGGTGCTCTGCTTAGGAGGAGGAAGGAGGGTTCTGGAGTGTGTGTATGTTAGAGCTGGGTGATATGGAAAAAAATCCATATTGCGGTAAATTGACACATTTTTTGCTATAACAATAAATCAGAGATAAATAATAATAAATGATTTTGGGGGGAGGTGCTAGAGCTGGGCGATATGGACAAAAAGTAATATCGCGATAAATGTAACTGTTTTGCTCGATAACAACAAATACAACAATCATTTATTTTATTCTATGGACAGTTACTTTACAAGCAGCAGGGCTCTAGAATAGTTTTTTTCCAGTGCCAAATAAGACAGCTGAGATGGTAGCCTATGATTCAATAAGACAGCTGAGATGGTAGCCTATGATTCAAATAAGACAGCTGAGATGGTAGCCTATGATTCAATAAGACAGCTGAGATGGTAGCCTATGATTCAATAAGACAGCTGAGATGGTAGCCTATGATTCAATAAGACAGCTGAGATGGTAGCCTATGATTCAATAAGACAGCTGAGATGGTAGCCTATGATTCAATAAGACAGCTGAGATGGTAGCCTATGATTCAAATAAGACAGCTGAGATGGTAGCCTATGATTCAATAAGACAGCTGAGATGGTAGCCTATGATTCAAATAAGACAGCTGAGATGGTAGCCTATGATTCAATAAGACAGCTGAGATGGTAGCCTATGATTCAAATAAGACAGCTGAGATGGTAGCCTATGATTCAAATAAGACAGCTGAGATGGTAGCCTATGATTCAAATAAGACAGCTGAGATGGTAGCCTATGATTCAAATAAGACAGCTGAGATGGTAGCCTATGATTCAATAAGACAGCTGAGATGGTAGCCTATGATTCAAATAAGACAGCTGAGATGGTAGCCTATGATTCAAATAAGACAGCTGAGATGGTAGCCTATGATTCAAATAAGACAGCTGAGATGGTAGCCTATGATTCAAATAAGACAGCTGAGATGGTAGCCTATGATTCAAATAAGACAGCTGAGATGGTAGCCTATGATTCAAATAAGACAGCTGAGATGGTAGCCTATGATTCAAATAAGACAGCTGAGATGGTAGCCTATGATTCAAATAAGACAGCTGAGATGGTAGCCTATGATTCAATAAGACAGCTGAGATGGTAGCCTATGATTCAATAAGACAGCTGAGATGCTAGCCTATGATTCAATAAGACAGCTGAGATGGTAGCCTATGATTCAAAAAGTCAGCTGAGATGGTAGCCTATGATTCAAATAAGACAGCTGAGATGGTAGCCTATGATTCAAATAAGACAGCTGAGATGGTAGCCTATGATTCAAATAAGACAGCTGAGATGGTAGCCTATGATTCAATAAGACAGCTGAGATGGTAGCCTATGATTCAATAAGACAGCTGAGATGGTAGCCTATGATTCAAATAAGACAGCTGAGATGGTAGCCTATGATTCAATAAGACAGCTGAGATGGTAGCCTATGATTCAATAAGACAGCTGAGATGCTAGCCTATGATTCAATAAGACAGCTGAGATGGTAGCCTATGATTCAATAAGACAGCTGAGATGGTAGCCTATGATTCAATAAGACAGCTGAGATGGTAGCCTATGATTCAATAAGACAGCTGAGATGCTAGCCTATGATTCAATAAGACAGCTGAGATGGTAGCCTATGATTCAACAAGACAGCTGAGATGGTAGCCTATGATTCAAAAAGTCAGTCTCTTCAGAGAATTTCCCGACGTCTTTATGCTTATTGACCTATAGGCTGTATTATACACCACCCGAGGAAGTGGGCTGTATTATACACCACCCGAGGAAGTGGGCTGTATTATACACCACCCGAGGAAGTGGGCTGTATTATACACCACCCGAGGAAGTGGGATGTATTATACACCACCCGAGGAAGTGGGATGTATTATACACCACCCGAGGAAGTGGGATGTATTATACACCACCCGAGGAAATGGGATGTATTATACACCACCCGAGGAAGTGGGATGTATTATACACCACCCGAGGAAATGGGATGTATTATACACCACCCGAGGAAGTGGGATGTATTATACACCACCCGAGGAAGTGGGAACTCAAAAACCGTAGCTAGAATTATTAGGCTAATTGATTCATCTGTCAGTAAATGTAGCTCATGTCCTTTAAAGAATTTCCAGCGCTATGATACAGGCCTATTCACTGCAAATGACGCTCTCCGGCCCGCGATGCAACAAAACCTTACTACACTAAAGCCTACTCCCGGTGTAAAGTGGTGTCATGAACTCAATATTAGGAGGTGAGAAATACATGATATGATTGTCCTCTCTGTAACTAGAACAACAGTAGTTACTTTGAAAACTGTCTTTATCCTACAATAGGATTTTGAGCAACGGCCATATGCTTGTGCTTGTCAGAATGCGTCTCTCCCTCCTCCATGCACACAGTGGGGAGAGGGAGAGTCAGCTGTTGACAGCGAAACGGTGACAGGCATATACTTGCAGAGCAGGAATCAACATAATGCATAGGCTATTACTGTTGACCAAATAATGGTTCTAGAACAATCTACAGGAATGTTGTGTAGCCAAATCACATAAAATTACCGACGTAAGCAAAATGCTTCGGTTTTTCGTCCCAGAATTGCTGTGTGTGTGTTCTGGGATGAAGAAGGTCTCTTTCCCCAAAACATACAGCAGGATGTATCCAGGACACTGCAGTTTGACATTTAAAAAAAACCTGGATTATTTAGTCATTTAGACAAATGATTGCACTTTATAAGCCACCACACCCTGATGTTGTTTTTGATTTGCCATTTGTTGTTTTCCAGGATGGTGGTTGCTATGGAGATTTGTTCTGTAAAGCATTGAAGACATACAACATGTTGTGCTTCGGAATCTACAGATTGAGAGACGCTCACCTTGCCACACCTAGCCAGTGTACCAAACGGTGAGACAGTCAGTGTTACATTCACCCGTCTCACTCGTCAACATCAGCTGTTTCCCATTATAATAGTAGCAGTTCTGTGATTATATTATACTGTTTATCGTAGACACTTATGTGATTAGATAACTCTACAAACTAGATGCATTTCGACTTCATGCCTCTAACACGGAAACATTTTTATTTGGAATAAATCTGCTTAGAAATCTTGTAACTGATTAGTTTTCAACCACGCCCCATTAGCTTTCTGTGATGTATTTGTTTTTATAAACTGAGTGGTTCGAGCCCTGAATGCTGATTGGCTGTATGACAAAAGGTTTTCTTTACTGCTCTAATTATGTTGGTAAGCAGTTTATAATAGCAATAGGGCACCTCGGGGGTTTGTGGTATATGGCCAATGTACAGTACATTCAGAAAGTCTTCAGACCCCTTCACCTCTTCCACATGTTGTTATGTTACAGCCTTATTCTAAAATGGATTAAATAAAACATCTCCCTCATCAATCTACACATAATACCCCATAATGACGAAGTGAAAACTGGTTTTTATAACTTTTTGCAAATGTATTAAAAATAAAAACATATCATTTACATAAATATTCAGGCCCTTTGCTATGATTCTTGAAATTGAGCTCAGGTTCATCCTGTTTCCATTGATCATCCTTGAGATGTTTCTACAACATGATTGGAGTCCACCTGTGGAAAGGCACACACCTGTCTATATAAGGTCCTACAGTTGACAGTGCATGTCAGAGCAAAAACCAAGCCATGAGGTCGAAGGAATTGTCCGTAGAGCTCCGAGACAGGATTGTGTCGAGGCACAGATCTGGAGAAGGGTACCAAAACATTTCTGCAGCATTGAAGGTCCCCAAGAACACAGTGGCCTCCATCATTCTTAAATTGAAGAAGTTTGCAACCACCAAGACTCTTCCTAGAGCTGGCCACCCGGCCAAACTGAGCAATCGGGGGAGAAGGGCTTTGGTCAGGGAGGTGATAAGCAACTAAAAGGTACTCTGACAGAGCTCCAGAGTACCTTTGTGGAGATGGGAGAACCTTCCAGAAGGACAACCATCTTTGCAGCACTCCACCAATCAGGCCTTTATGGTAGAGTGGCCAGACGGAACCCACTCCTCAGTAAAAGACACATGACAGCCCGCTTGGAATTTGCCAAAAGGCACCTAAAGGACTCTCAAGACCATGAGAAACAAGATTCTCTGGTCTGATGAAATAAAAATTGAACTCTTTGGCCTGAATGCCAAGCGTCACGTCTGGAGGAAATCTGGCACCATCCGTACCGTGAAGCATGGTGGTGGCAGCTTCTTGCTGTGGGGATGTTTTCATCAACAGGTACTGGGAGACTAGTCAGGATCGAGGGAAAGATGAACGGAGCAAAGTACAGAGAGATCCTTGATAAAAACCTGCTCCAGAGTTCTCAGGACCTCAGACGGGGCGAAGGTTCACCTTCCAACAGGAAAACAACTCTAAGCACACAGCAAAGACAACGTAGGAGTGGCAGGAGTCTTTGAATGTCCTTGAGTGGCCCAGCCAGAGCCTGGACTTGAACCCGATCGAACATCTCTGGAGAGACCTAAAAATAGCTGTGCAGCGACGCTCCCCATCCAACTTGACAGAGTTTGAGAGGATCTCCAGAGAAGAATGGGAGAAACTCCCCAAATACAGGTGTGCCGAGCTTGTAGTGTCATATCCAAGAAGAGTCGAGGCTGTAATCGCTAAATATGCAAAAATGTTTAAAATAATGTTTTTTCTTTGGCATTTGTGTGTAGATTGATGAGGAAAAAGATTGATTTAATAAATTTTAGAATAAGCCTGTAACGTAACAAAATGTGGAAAAAGTCAAGGTATCTGAATACTTTCTGAATGCACTGTACCATGACCAAGGGCTGTATTCAGGCACTCTGCATTACGTTGAGCCTAAGAACAGCCCTTAGCCGTGGTTTACTGGCCATATACACCCCCCCCCCCCCCCCTGGCCTTAATGCTTAATTATACATTGACTAATCAGTATTGTTCTGTTTTCTACCAACTCCTATCCTTTCCTTTATACAGGTATGTGATTACCAACCCTCCGTATGAGTTTGAGTTGGTCCCCACAGACCTGATCTTCTGTCTGATGCAGTTTGACCACAACGCGGGCCAGTCTCGGACCAGCCTTTCCCACAGCTCCCACTCCTCCCATTCCTCCAGCAAAAAGAGCTCGTCCGTCCACTCCATCCCCACCACCAACCGCCAGAACCGCAGCAGCAAGGCCCGGGAGGCCGGCCACAAACAGAAGTAGGTGGAGGAGGTGTGTGTGTGTGTGTGTGAGTGTGAGTGTGAGTGTGTGTGTGTGTGTGTCTGTGTCTGTGTGTGTGTCTGTGTCTGTGTCTGTGTGTCTGTGTTCCCAAAAGTTTCCTGTGGGTGTTGTGTCTATGTAGAGTTGTGGCCAAAAGGTGTGTGTGTGTCACTGTTTGGGTCAGTTATCTCTGTCTGTATGTTTATTGGGGTTTGGGTTTTGTTTCTGAGATTTTGTGCTCAATGTCAACGTCATGTTTGTGCAATGTTTGCTCCATAACCATCAGCATGTGGTCCTTGCTCTGACATCTCTGCCTGCCTCCATAGCTACTGTACCATGATCTAATCAATGGAACTAAGGAGAAACTTTGATGTGCATTGTTTTCACCGACAAACTGTCTTAAAAATGTCCTTCAACCTCATTGAACCTTTATTTAAGCATTATTTTAAGAACGCAAAATATCACCGAAAGATGACAAGGAACATAGGTCTTTCTATAACAATGTTGTCTTTCTATAATAGGTCTTTCAATCATATGTTGTCTTTGTACCAGGCCGGTGACGGCGTGGCAGGCATTTTGTCTCGATAAGACACAGTACAGTGCACTCGGGAAAGTATTCAGACCCCTTAAACTTTTTCCACATTTTGTTACGTTACAGCCTTATTCTAAAATTAATTTAATTGTTTTTTTCCCCCTCATCAATCTACACACACTACCCCTTAATGACAAACCAAAAACTGGTTGTTTAGACATTTTGCTCATTTAAAAAAACACAAAACTGAAATATTACATTTACATACATATTCAGACCCTTTAGTCAGTACTTTGTTGAAGCACCTTTGGCAGTGATTACAGCCTCGAGTCTTCTTGGGTATGACGCTACAAGCTTGGCACACCTGTATTTGCTCTGTTAGGTTGGATAGGGAGTGCTGCTGCACAGCTATTTTCAGGTCTCTCCAGAGATGTTTCGATTGGGTTCAAGTCCGGGCTCTGGCTGGGCCACTCAAGGACATTCAGAGACTTGTCCCGAAGCCACCCCTGCGTTGTCTTGGCTGTGTGCTTAGGTTCATTGTTCTGTTGGAAGGTGAACCTTCGCTCCAGTCTGGGGTCCTGAGCGCTCTGGAGGAGGCTTTCATCAAGGATCTCTCTGTACTTTGCTCCGTTCATCTTTCCCTCGATCCTGACTAGTCTCCCAGTTTGTGCTGCTGAAAAACATCCCAACAGCATGATGCTGTCACCACCATGCTTCACCATAGGGATGGTGCCAGGTTTCCTCCAGACATGATGCTTGGCATTCAGGCAGAGAGAGCCAAAGATCTTGGTTTCATCAGACCAGAGAATCTTGTTTTTGATGGTCTGAGTGTCCTTTAGGTGCCCTTTTGGTAAACTCCAAGTGGGCTGTCATGTGCCTTTTACTGAGGAGTGGCTTCCATCTGGCCAGGAAGAGTCTTGGTTGTTCCAAACTTCTTCCTTTTAAGAATGATGGAGGCCACTGTGTTCTTGGACCTTCAATGCTGTAGACATTTTTTGGAATCCTTCCCTAGATCTGTGCCTAGACACAGTCCTGTCTCTGAGCTCTACGGACAATTCCTTTGACCTTGGTTTTTGCTCTGACAGGCACTGTCAACTGTGGGATCTTATATAGACAAGTGTGTTTTTTTCCAAATCATGTCAAATCAATTGAATTTATCACAGGTGGACTCCATTCAAATTCTAGAAACATCTCATGGATGAGCCATGGAAACAGCTGACCTGAGCTCAACTTCGAGTCTCATAGCAAAGGGTCTGAATACTTATGTAAATAAGGTATTTCTGTTATTAATATTTAATACATTTGCAAAAAATGATAACCTGTTTTCGCTTTGTCATTATGGGGTATTATGTGTAGATTGAGGATTTGATTTGATCCATTTTAGAGTAAGGCTGTAACATAACAAAATGTGGAAAAGTGAAGAGGTCTGAATACTTTCTGAATGCACTGTACAGTATGTTTTTACTTTGACTCATATTGGTATAGCCTGCTTATTTGTTAGTGTACGTACCAACAGCATGCCATGGTTATGGATTGAATGTAACATGATTTACGTGGACTAAACATTTTACCCAACATGACCACATTTTGACCAGAGAAGCTGATGTTCCAGATGATTGTCCATGAATGATAAACGTCATTAAACCATCTGTGTTGACATCTATCTTGTTATTGTGTCTGTTCTGAGACATGGCATGTCCATGGTCCTAGTTCTCCATCTCAAATGCTTATTTTTAGTTCTGTTTTAAATTTGGATGTGTTTTGCATAATATAATATATAATTTAAGTTATATTAAATGATAAGGAAGTAATAATAAGTAAAATGACCCAGAGAATATGATTTTGATGGTAAGAAAAGACATCATGCTACTAAGTACTCCCATAAACAGTTATAGATCATTTATCAATGTCCATTCTTAAGCTTAAAGACAACAGACCAATTGAAATGTCTTAGTGTCATTTGCCTTCAATGCTTTTCAAACATGGTGTCATCGGGAGGCAAAGTGTAGGTGTTCAGTATCTAGAAACATAAACAGGGCTAAGGGAACATCTGACAAGTAGGGTTGGGGTCAATTTAGGACGTAAACTGAAATAGCATTTTACATTTTGTCAATGAGGCCTTGATTACGTTAGAAAATAGCCATAGTTGTCAGTGTTTACATACTGTAGAGAACAGCAAGAGATCCAGTCAGGTCAGTGATTGTGTTTGAGACGTGTTATTTGCCTTGTATAGACTGTAATACCTCACTTACTTAGATGACCTACTTCTCTTTCTGAAGTGCAACAAGGATGAATAGAATGAGCCAAGGTATGCAAGTTAACAATTCTGCATGTCCTACTATTACAATAGCAACCTTTACGTGGGGTTCTAATCATAACTTTGTCCCTGTGGCAAGTGTTATGACAAGTGGAGGTTTTATAGTCTTTCTGTTATTTTCCTGTAAGAATAAGTCATCATGCCTCAGTTTAAGTTTTGCTTTTGGACAAATGGAAAGCAAAATGGCTGCCGCTGCCTCTGCCCTCTCCCTGTCATGCCCAGGACCATCTCTGCATTGGCTCTTCCTGCCTTTTTGTTTCATCTCCTTCACACCATAATTCACCTGATTATGCTTTTTCTTTGTTTTCTTCTGACAGAGCCTCTATTTTGTATCATTTATCATGTTTTTTTGTTTGCTTTATTTCAACTTGAGACAAATTGCATTGTCAGAGGTTTGTGTGTTTGCACATATTCTTTCCTATTGAATGTGATTAGATGTTGTTGAAGTGATAGAAATATGTTGTAATCCGGATTCTGTATACCGCTATCAACTGGAGCCACAGAGTGTTGCCTATCACACACTATATAATACAAAACATGAACTGTAGACATTTGATGACCTAAAGATCATACCTCTCGTAGAGTAGGCTTGAAACCTCCTCAAAATGAAATGTTTTGAACTCATAACTCTGTGGTGGTTTCAGGCGATAGACATCTTGCTTCACCTCAGGCATAGTTTCAAAACATCAAACACTTGTGCTGTAACACACTTGCCTGAGCACTAAGTTGACTGAAACACACACACACTTACATTCACACAGACCCACATGCACACACTCCAAAGTTGAACTAACTTTACCTGGAAGGAAATGAAGTCCCTCATGCTATATAAAGTGGCTACTTAAACTGAGACAGGAATATATGACATGACACCGTATGGATTATTCAACACTAACACTTTGTTTCTGCCCCATCCCTCCGCAGAAAGGAAATGGTTTACAGATGAACCAGAAAATGCCTTCCCACGGAACATTCAGATCAAGCCCATGAGCACTCACATGGCCAACCAAGTCAACCAATACAAATCCACTAGCAGTCTGATACCACCAATCAGAGAAGTTGAAGATGAATGCTGAAAACCAGGCCTGCTTGATGACTCGTGAGAATTCTGGACGCTCTTACGAAAGGAGATAAGAGATGGCGAACAGGGATGATGATGATTAATTGGTCCCCACTCATTCTACAGATCAAGGGTTTGACATAAACACCACAACTGGAAGGGGCCTCCTATGTGTATACCTGTAATGTTTTTGAAATTATTTGAAGAGTTGAAGAGAGAAGATTAAGTACTTCCTGTAATTATTTGCAATCGTTCATCACCTCTTTGTGTGAACAGACTCCATGGCTACTGTATTTTGAGGTTACTACTTGTTGTTGGAGGATGAGGGTCACGGCAGTTCGCTCTTCGTTCACCACATCTCCCAAAAACGCCATTGGGGCTGACCGCTCATACACCATGTCTGTTTCTGTTCTATTTGCACTAAAACTGATCACGTTATTTTGCAACACGACGACGGGAAACATTGACATCTCCCCAAAACAACACCCATCACAGAAATGTGAACTTTTTGGTTGTCGATTCACTTTGTCAGTTGAAGAGGTGTACAGATCCATTACATCACTGCTTAGGGTATGCTACTGTATGTCAACATGCTGTTTGAGTAATCATCTGAATGAATGCATTCGAGTCCTGTAGATCATATTGTAAATCAGTTGTCTTGAGACTCAGAGTACTGTAAGAGATAGTTCTGGGATAAGCTGGTTGACCGTATATATACACAGTACCTACATCTGTTCTGGGGATATCACAATGGCTATGGATCATAATGATGTCTTTGACCTTGTTTCAAGCTCCTATCATCGCATGGTGCCTGAGCCCTTTTATAACAATACAGTGCAGATGATCAACTTAACCTGAAAACATGAAAGGGGACAAAGGACAACCTTGTCCTAACCCTTATGTGTAAACATGAAAGGGGACGAAGGACAACCTTGTCCTATCCCTTGTGTAAACATGAAAGGTGGACAGAGGACAACCTTGTCCTATCCCTTATGTGTAAACATGAAAGGGGACGAAGGACAACCTTGTCCTATCCCTTGTGTAAACATGAAAGGTGGACGAAGGACAACCTTATCCTATCCCTTATGTGTAAACATGAAAGGGGACGAAGGACAACCTTGTCATATCCCTTATGTGTAAACATGAAAGGGGTGAATGGACAACTTTGTCTCGTCCCTTGTGAACACGTTAATTGAGTGAAAGGACAGCCTTGTACACATCTTGCATATGGCATGTGTGTACTGTACGTGGCAGCAATGTGTCCCCTTAACAAAAACATTGGTGGAACATCTGAGTTAGTGTTAGTGTCGTCATCTCTCCATCAGTGTGTATGTGATGGTGGTTCAGCCTCTGAGGGAGCAGCATGTGGGATCAAGGCTTCAAACATGAATGACGTATAGGAACTAGCTCTGTCTGGGGGTTGCCAATCAACTAATGAACTAAGCAAACACTTTTCTATAATCACCATCATGCCCAGTCACATCACCAATAATACACCATCTATGATTGAGCTGAATAAATGTGAACAAACATTAGCTGTGTGCCCTAAAAATGTAAGGGAAGCATTTAAGCTGGAACCTATTTAATAACAAAAGAATAAGCATATAATTTCAATATTTTTTTGTCTGTTGAGAAATTCGGAGAAACAACGCCACATATTGCGTAAAATGGGCATCAGTGGGTCCTCCTTTGACCAGCTCCACCACTGCCTGGCACAGGGTTGGTAACAGAGGCAGCAAAGAGCTTGGATGTTCTCCGCTGCCAATCCTGATGTCATCATGACACCTCTAAACACTGTTGGTAAACATTAAGGGAAAAGCTCAATCATGGTTTTGCCACTGATGACGATGAAGAACCCCGGAGAATACTGCCTGTGTTCTTCATGTCATTCTGGTCAAGGCACAAGACAGTGCGTGTTAAAAATGGACCGTTTCTATTTTGTTTTTGATCCAGAGCAACCCAGACAGAGCTGCAGCCTTGGGGAGGAGAGGGTATGGTGCCACAGATGAACCAACTCAATTCTTAACCTAGATACTTTATACATACAAATATGATTATTTTATATTCATATGAGCATAATCATGTTGTACTTATTTTTACACATGACGTAGTGAGAAACACTTTGTGAAAGCAATCCATTATTATTATTAGGCCTATAATTACATCAGATTATTTTATTTCTAAATTAATCACTGTATTTAACATAATCATACCAAAATTATTCATATCAATTCTGAAATGCTTATAATTAGAAATGCATCATTGAGGAAGAGTAGAAGTCCCCTCTCTTATCCCTGATAAAGTATAGTGATTAAGGGCGCTATTCAATCCATATCGCAGAAGTTCAACATTACAGTTTGATTGAAATGTAAAGGCAATGTTTAGCAGAGACTGCATTCACGATAAACGCTGCATATGTCCAGTGGTGGAACAAGTACTTATTGTCATACTTGAGTGAAATTAAAGATAGATTAATAGAGAATTACTCAAGTAAAAGTGAGTCACCGAGTGAAATACTACTTTAGTAAAAGTCTAAAAGTATTTGGTTTTAAATATATATATTTGAAAGTATAAATCATTTCAAATTCCTTATATTAAGCAAACCAGGCAGCATTTTCTTGTTTTTTATTTATTTATGGTTAGCCAGTGACACACTCCAACACTCAGGCATAATTTACAAACTAAGTATGTAGGTGTTTGTGTTTAGTGAGTCCGCCAAATCAGAGGCATGACCAGGGATGTTCTCTTGATAAGAGTGCGAATTGTCAAAAATATTCATAGTAAAATACAGATATCCCAAAAAACGACTTAAGTAGTACTTCAAAGTATTTGTTCTTAAGTACTTTACACCACTGCATATGTCGACTCAATCGGAAATTACATTTACATTTCTATCGCACAATCTGTAACACTTCAGTGATACAGATTGACTAGAGTCCTAAGTCAATATTGTATAGGAGATAACATACATCTAATGAGAGCCCTAAGTCAATATTGTAGAAGAGATAACATAAATCTAATGAGAGCCCTAAGTCAATATTGTATAGAGATAACATAAATCTAATGAGAGCCCTAAGTCAATATTGTAGAAGAGATAACATAAATCTAATGAGAGCCCTAAGTCAATATTGTAGAAGAGATAACATAAATCTAATGAGAGCCCTAAGTCAATATTGTAGAAGAGATAACATAAATCTAATGAGAGCCCTAAGTCAATATTGTAGAAGAGATAACATAAATCTAATGAGAGCCCTAAGTCAATATTGTATAGGAGATAACATGAATCTAATGAGAGCCCTAAGTCAATATTGTATAGGAGATAACATGAATCTAATGAGAGCCCTAAGTCAATATTGTATAGGAGATAACATAAATCTAATGAGAGCCCTAAGTCAATATTGTATAGGAGATAACATAAATCTAATGAGAGTCCTAAGTCAATATTGTATAGGAGATAACATAAATCTAATGAGAGCCCTAAGTCAATATTGTATAGGAGATAACATAAATCTAATGAGAGGCCTAAGTCAATATTGTATAGGAGATAACATGAATCTAATGAGAGCCCTAAGTCAATATTGTATAGGAGATAACATGAATCTAATGAGAGCCCTAAGTCAATATTGTATAGGAGATAACATAAATCTAATGAGAGTCCTAAGTGAATATTGTATAGGAGATAACATAAATCTAATGAGAGCCCTAAGTCAATATTGTATAGGAGATAACATAAATATAATGAGAGCCCTAAGTCAATATTGTATAGGAGATAACATAAATCTAATGAGAGCCCTAAGTCAATATTGTAGAAGAGATAACATAAATCTAACTCTGAGCTTCTGTATCACCTGTTGAGTGCTCCTCAAAACGTAAATGGGCTTAGTTGAAGGATCTCTGTAGCTGTATTGATAAACTTTATTGTACTGCTCATTTTCATCTGTAAGCAAATACAAATATTGTTGTCTGAGACAAACGTAAATGTGACGTAAACAATCACTGGGTGTAAATAATACCCAGACAGTGAGCCAATCAGAAAGGTGCATGAAGCCCCGATCTGAGGCATTTAGGCATTCGTTCTGTTCTGAGAGTAAAACTGGGTGACCTCTACTATCAATGATTGACCTAAATTAGGTCTCTTAGTAAGGAGAGATACATTGAAGTATTGTTTTGTGGGTGTATAATGTCATTCTTCATGAATGTGCGTTTCTAACTATGTGACAGAATGTTAGAACATCATCAGGTTGTTTGCATTGAACAGATAGCCATGATATTATAGACTAAGATAATGTCTTTCTAAAGACCTGTCATTCTTGACAAAAAAAAGGACATATATTTGTGTCTCAATATGTTGTGTATATTCAGCCATTATATAGATTTTTCTGAAGCAAAATGTCCTGAGCTTTCTGTCTGTCTATTGGGTGTGGTGCGACTGCTCATACACATTTTGTCCTGACGTGAACTTCTGAAGCTTTTGTGCTTACATTGTCGTCACACTTTGTAGCAAGTATAATTATTTTCAGAAAGTATGTGAGTAAAAATGTATATATAATTGGGTTGTTAATAATATACTCGCTAGACTGAAAAACAAGGAATTAATATTTGACACTGATAATGACTTGATTCATAACACATACTATTGACGAAGGACAAACTTATTCTTTTGTCATAAATGGAAAAAAATGTAAGCTTGACTTGAGCAGGTTTAACAGGACCTGGTTATATGAACCATCACAGAGGTGCAGACATAAGCTGGTACCAGTTCAGCAAAGCTTATCACAGTACAGAGAGAACATACTTCATTGGTTTTCTTGTTAAAATAGTTTCTTTATCAGGGTTTACATTCCATTTTGTCAGCTCTCGTCATTTATGTCACCATAGTAATATCCATGGATTGTTTGAAACTAATTTGTATTATTTGTTTACAGTTTTATTTTTTATTCAGAGGTACTTAAATAACTATCACTTTACTCAGAAATCAAATGGTACAAATCACAACCCAAACAGATGCATACTTACAGAATAGTCTACCAGTGCATTTCATTATATCTGAATGTTTTTTTATTTTCAATACATGTACCCACAATTTGTGTGACTGTTTTGACTCAAACTGGAAAAGACACTGGATTGAAACCTGTTCTTACATTAAGCTTGATCTCTTTTTGGCACAAATACTCCACAAATCTATGGTACTGCTGTATACCATATAATATGTTCGTACACGTCTTTGCAATGTACGCCTCTAAAGTTAGTGTTTTGAAGTGCCATGGAAAGTGTTGTTGAACAAGCATCATTCAGTCATTCACTGACTCACTAACTCAGAATGAGTAGGGATTGAGTTAGTTCTTCTCAGAAAGGGAAGTAAATGTGTATGTGATTTATACTGGCGTGGAGAACATCCAAGCCATCAATGCCCCCATGCCAGTATAGTGCCAGGCAGTGCTGTAGGTCAAGAGGAGGGCCCATTTCAAGACCCACTATAGCGAAAAGTGGCATTGAAAAGGAAGGAACATGGGGCTCATCAAAGTATCATACATCTGTGTTGGTCGTACTGTCTGTAGCTGAAGTCTTGTTGACTGCAGGGAGAGATGTTAAAACATGTTTGTTGTGTGGTAGAAGGTCTGAATGACTGAAGGATGCACAGAGAGCACAGGCCAGGCTGTTTCATGTGGCTCTGGAGTGTTTTAGTCCGCTTAAGATAGTCAGGACTATGAAACGTCACACATCACTGTTACAGTATGTTACATATTTTTGTTTATCTATTTTGTTACTGTAAAGGATGGATAAAATAACTTATTTGCTGGAAAATGTACTAGATGTAATAAAATGTATAAAACTATGGGGGGATTTAAGTCTTAACAACACATTGAAATTGCAGGTGGAAATGTTTGTTGATTTTTTTTAGGAGAAAAAGAAACTTGCAGTATTTTGTGGGGTGGGCTGCCTATCAGTTCGGGTGGAATTCAGGACATTGCTCTCACACGTCTCATATCTGATTCTTTGGCACATGGTCTACTTAGTTTGGATGGATACATGGAGGATTTGATGGTGCTGGGTAGATCTACCTGACTCTGTCAAATATAATCCGCTGATAAATATACTGTCTTGTACAAAAAGTTTGTACATAAATTGTACATGGTTTCTTTTTGTATTTTCTCAAATTAAAATGGATGTATTTGTGTTCTAAAACTGGAACGTCTCCTCTCATTTCCTTCCAGCATTAGAAAATGTGTATATTCTTTACAGTGATGCACGTGAGCGTTAGACGAAAATACACCGTAGTGACAATATACTACGGTATAGCACAATCACAGGGTGTTAATATTTAATAATGAATTATTCCACAAGGGGCAATTAAGCAAATATACAGTACATACAATAGTTAACATTAAAACAAACAACGCAAAACATCTTGTTGATTAAAAGTTCTGTCCATCTCAGTCTCCTCCAGGATGGTGTCCTATAGGAGCAAACTATCCTACACATATAATTAGAAAATATATTGGATTTATTATGTCAGTGATCCTACGGTTTCCTCCTGGTTGCTGAATCAGACACATCTACACATTAGAAAATATATTATATTTATTATGTCAGTGATCCTACGGTTTCCTCCTGGTTGCTGAATCAGACACATCTACACATTAGAAAATATATTGGATTTATTATGTCAGTGATCCTACGGTTTCCTCCTGGTTGCTGAATCAGACACATCTACACATTAGAAAATATATTATATTTATTATGTCAGTGATCCTACGGTTTCCTCCTGGTTGCTGAATCAGACACATCTACACATTAGAAAATATATTATATTTATTATGTCACGGTTTCCTCCTGGTTGCTGAATCAGACACATCTACACATTAGAAAATATATTATATGTATTATGTGATCTATTTCCTATGGTTTCCTCCTGGTTGCTGAATCAGACACATCTACACATTAGAAAATATATTATATTTATTATGTCAGTGATCCTATGGTTTCCTCCTGGTTGCTGAATCAGACACATCTACACATTAGAAAATATATTGGATTTATTATGTCAGTGATCCTACGGTTTCCTCCTGGTTGCTGAATCAGACACATCTACACATTAGAAAATATATTGGATTTATTATGTCAGTGATCCTACGGTTTCCTCCTGGTTGCTGAATCAGACACATCTACACATTAGAAAATATATTATATTTATGTCAGTAATCCTACGGTTTCCTCCTGGTTGCTGAATCAGACACATCTACACATTAGAAAATATATTATATTTATTATGTCAGTGATCCTACGGTTTCCTCCTGGTTGCTGAATCAGACACATCTACACATTAGAAAATATATTATATTTATTATGTCAGTGATCCTACGGTTTCCTCCTGGTTGCTGAATCAGACACATCTACACATTAGAAAATATATTATATTTATTATGTCAGTGATCCTATGGTTTCCTCCTGGTTGCTGAATCAGACACATCTACACATTAGAAAATATATTGGATTTATTATGTCAGTGATCCTACGGTTTCCTCCTGGTTGCTGAATCAGACACATCTACACATTAGAAAATATATTGGATTTATTATGTCAGTGATCCTACGGTTTCCTCCTGGTTGCTGAATCAGACACATCTACACATTAGAAAATATATTATATTTATGTCAGTAATCCTACGGTTTCCTCCTGGTTGCTGAATCAGACACATCTACACATTAGAAAATATATTATATTTATTATGTCAGTGATCCTATGGTTTCCTCCTGGTTGCTGAATCAGACACATCTACACATTAGAAAATATATTATATTTATTATGTCAGTGATCCTACGGTTTCCTCCTAGTTGCTGAATCAGACACATCTACACATTAGAAAATATATTATATTTATTATGTCAGTGATCCTACGGTTTCCTCCTGGTTGCTGAATCAGACACATCTACACATTAGAAAATATATTATATTTATTATGTCAGTGATCCTACGGTTTCCTCCTGGTTGCTGAATCAGACACATCTACACATTAGAAAATATATTATATTTATTATGTCAGTGATCCTACGGTTTCCTCCTGGATAATGAATCAGACATATTGACATATTCACAATAGAAAATATATATTTACTATATCTCTGTGATCCTATACAGGTACAATAAGAGGAAATGGTGGTGGATGACATCTATTACATGGATCCTGTCTTTGACCTTTGACCTTGGCTCTCTGGAGGGAGAGTGGAGAGGTTGAACTCAAAATGAATGTTTTACATTTTCCTGTAAGCCACCCATCCCCTGATTCCTGCATGCGGTAGCATCACACAGGCATTAGTCTTGATTTACGTTCTGTGACGAGCTATTACCTGTTCCATCACTTACGCTTGTAAAAGGTGTTACCATCTCTGATTTATATTACGCTTCATTACTGCTACATTACTTCAATCACAATGTAGAGAAATATTGTGATTTAGAGATGCTAAAGAAGTGCGTGTGAGTAGGGCTGGTGCTCCTTCTCCCCCTTGACGTCTCTCAGTAGATGTGTGCAATTTCACACTCCAACATCAAGCAGCAGAATATATGACCCTCCTTGGCATTTGTCCTCATTTCTCTCTAAAATGTGCAAACACTATTACCCTTGGGTTATCTAAAGTGGTGTGGCGATGATTCAATGGCTTCCTGCCGCCTCTGCACTCCCTCAGCCTCACCAGCACAACACAACAAGCTGCAGAAAGAAAAACAAGAGACAGAAAGCGAGATATAGAACGAGAGAGTGGGGAGAGGGAAAGAAAGAGGAAGATAAATGCATAGAGAAAGAGAGGGGGAGAAAGAGAGTGAGGGTGAGAATGAGAGACTGACAAGGAAAGAGAGGAATAAGGAGAGAGATGGGTTGGAGATGATGTTAGTAGCTGTGTTGATTTGTAGCCTGATAAGGGTGGCACCCAGGCGGCTGGAATTTATGGCTTGTTAGTGAGGACGGGCCCCTCTGTGAGATGTTTTCAAAATGATTGATTTACAATAAAGTGGCTCCTGGGGTGTGCACACAGGCAGAACTGATGCAGATCGATCAAGCTAAAATTGATTGATCAGCCATTTAGCTTGCCAGTGTGTACCGAATGAACCCCCCTTCCCCCTTCCCCTCCAGCACCTCTTAATAAAACAGAGAAAGGGAGAAACACTAGATACCCCTGGACCTGTCTGCTAGCAACACAACATGAACCAGGCAATATCTGAATAAGCACCATACACTAAGAGGAGCTGGTGTGTAACGTTTATGACCATGTACTTTTTACAACACAAAACATACACATTCAATCATCCATAACATCACCCCCATCTCCAGCACTGCATCGCTCTCCGCCACATGGCCTCAAACTGCACCGTTTTTTTTCTCTCTGTTGTCCGTGTACTTTCAATATTTCGATAATAAAGCATTTGACCATTCCATTGTCTTAATGATGGAGGATTGGTTGATTTCCAGTTTTTAAGTACAGGCTTTTTCAATGTGATTGACGTGAAAAGTACCGTCCAACCCATAGGTTATCTCACTGTGTACTGTATTCTGTTATCAACGTGTCCCTCTGTGACATAGAGATTCAGTGCTGGTAAAGACACTGTCTAACCGTACCTTCGCCTCGAAAAGAAAATATAAATAATGCTGACTGTCGTTGTCTTGCATTGGAGTCTTTCTTTGTGAGGTAAATAACAAGTCCTGATGTAAGTCGTTTTATACTGTGGAAAAAAACACAGCAATTGATGTTGGGCAAAGTAAAGGGCATCTTCACATATGTGATGGTTGACTTTTATGTGAACTCTTGGTAACCTTTTATTCTGATAGGGGCCGATTTAGACTTAGGAAATGTACGCCTACTCATTCCAGGGTTTTTCTTTATTTGTACTATTTTCTACATCGTAGAATAATAATGACTTGGTCAGTAAAAAAAGTGGTCAGATGAAGCAGATGCTAAACTACAGGACTGTTTTGCTAGCACAGACTGGAATATGTTCCGGGTTTCCTCCGATCGCATTGAGGAGGGTGGCGATGATGTCGTCCCCACAGTGACCGTACATACGTACTCCAACCAGAAGCCATGGATTACAGGTAACATCCACACTGAGCTAAAAGCTAAAGCTGCGGGAGGAGCGGGAGCGGGACTCTAACCCGGAAGTTTATAAGAAATCCCGCTATGCCCTCTGACAAACTATCTAACAGGCATAACCCGGAAGTTTATAAGAAATCCCGCTATGCCCTCTGACAAACTATCTAACAGGCATAACCCGGAAGTTTATAAGAAATCCCGCTATGCCCTCTGACAAACTATCTAACAGGCATAACCCGGAAGTTTATAAGAAATCCCGCTATGCCCTCTGACAAACTATCTAACAGTCAAAGCGTCAATACAGGACTAAGATCGAATCGTATTACACCGGCTCCGACGCTCGTCTGATGTGGCAGGGCTTGTAAACTATTACAGACTACAAAGGGAAGCACAGCCAAGAGCTACCCAGTGACACGAGCCTACCAGATGAGCTATGCTCGCTTCGAGGCAATTAACACTGAAACATGCATGAGAGCATCAGCTGTTCTGGACGACTGTGTGATCACACTCTCCGTTGCCGATGTGAGTAAGACCTTTAAACAGGTCAACATTCACAAGGCTGCAGGGCCAGATGGCTTACCAGGACGTGTACTCCGAGCATGCGCTGACCAACTGGCAAATGTCTTCACTGATATTTTCAACCTCTCCCTGTCTGAGTGTAATACCAACATGTTTCAAGCAGACCTCCATAGTCCCTGTGCCCAAGAACACTTAGGTAACCTGCCTAAATAATTACTGATCCAAAGCACTCACATCTGTGGCCATGAAGTGCTTTGAAAGGTTGGTCATGACTCACATCAAGGCTAGTTGAGAACAAGTTCTCATTTACAACTGCGACCTGGCCAAGATAAAACAAAGCAGTGCAACACAAACAACAACAAAGAGTTACACATGAAATAAACAAACATACAGTCAATAATACAATATAAAAAGTCTATATACAGTGTGTGCAAATGAGGTAGGATAACGGAGGTAAGGCAATAAATAGGCCATAGTGGCGAAATAATTACAATATAGCAATTAAACACTGGAATGGTAGATGTGCAGAAGATGAGTGTACAAGTAGAGATACTGTGGTGCAAAGGAGCTAAATAAATCAAATAGATAACAGTATGGGGATGAGGTAGTTGGAGGGACTAATTACGGATGAACTATGTACAGGTGCAGTGATCTATGAGCTGCTCTGACAGCTAGTGCTTAAAGCTAGTGAGGGAGATATGAGTCTCCAGCTTCAGTGATTTTTGCAGTTCGTTCCAGTCATTGGCAGCAGAGAACTGGAAGGAGAGGCGGCCGAAGGAGGAATTGGCTTTGGGGGTGACCAGTGAAATATACCTGCTGGAGCGCGTGCTACGGGTGGGTGCTGCTATGGTGACCAGTGAGCTGAGATAAGGTGGGGCTTTACCTAGCAAAGACTTATAGATGAACTAGACCCAGTGGGTTTGGCGACGAAGCGAGGGCCAGCCAACAAGAGCATACAGGTCGCAATGGTGGGTAGTATATGGGGCTTTGGTGACAAAACGGATGGCACTGTGATAGACTGCATCCAGAGTGTTGGAGGCTATTTTGTAAATGACATCGCCAAAGTCAAGGTACAGTATGTCCAAACTTTTGACTGGTACTATACAGTAATAGTCCAAAGTTTAGACACACCTACTCATCCAAGGGTTTTTCTTTATTTCTACATTTTTACACCATCATTTTGTACAGTGTATGTGGACACCCCTTCAAATTAGTGGATTGTGCTATTTCAGCCACACCCATTGCTGACAGGTGTATAAAATTGAGCACAAAGCCATGCAATCTTCATAGACAAACATTGGCAGTAGAATGGCTGAAGAGTTCAGTGACTTTTAACGTGGCACCGTCATAAGATGCCACCTTTCCAACAATTTCTGCCAGTATAGAGCTGCCCCAGTCAACTGTAAGTGCTGTTATTGTGAAGTGGAAAACGTCTAGGAGCATCAACGACTCAGCTGCGAAGGGGATAACTATTCCCATATACCTAGCTCTTATCAAGTTGTAAATTAGAGTGCATGAATAGTGTTATTTATATATATTTTTTAAATTGAGCAGATGCCTTTTCCACTTGGAACCGGAAAGTTCACTAGAGCTTATTCAAATCAAATCAAACTATTTGTCACATGCGCCGAATACAACAAGTGTAGACCTTACCGTGAAATGCTTACTTACAAGCCCTTAACCAACAGTGCAGTTCAAGAAAGAGTTAAGAAAATATTTACCAAATAAACTAAAGTAAAAATGAATAAAAAAATAACACAATAAAATAACAATAATGAGGCTATATACAGGTTAGTCTAGGTAATTTGTACATGTAGGTAGGGGTGAAGTGACTATGCATAGATAATAAACAGCGAGTAGCAGCAGTGTAAAAAACGAATGGAGGGGGGCGGGTTTCAATGTAAATAGCCTGGTGGCCATTTGATTAATTGTTCAGCACTCTTATGGCTTGGGGGTAGAAGCTGTTAAGGAGCCTTTTAGTCCTAGACTTGATGCTCCGGTACCGCTTGCAGTGCAGTAGCAGAGAGGAATGTCTATGACTTGGGTGACTGGAGTCTTTGACAATTTTTTGGTCTTTCCTCTGACACCGCTTAGTACATACAGTGGGGCAAAAAGTATTTAGTCAGCCACCAATTGTGCAAGTTCACCCACTTAAAAAGATGAGAGAGGCCTGTAATTTTCATCATATGTACACTTCAACTATGACAGACAAAATGAGACAAAAAAATCCAGAAAATCACATTGTAGGATTTTTAATGAATTTATTTGCAAAATATGGTGGAAAATAAGTATTTGGTTACCTACAAACAAGCAATATTTCTGGCTCTCACAGACCTGTAACTTCGTCTTTAAGAGGCTCCTCTGTCCTCCACTCGTTACCTGTATTAATGACCTGAGGGGCCCCAGTGTTGAGGATCAGCGTGGCAGATGTGTTGCTGCCTACCCTTACCACCTGGGGGTGGCCCGTCGGGAAGTCCAGGATGCAGTTGCAGAGGGAGGTGTTTAGTCCCAGGGTCCTTAGCTTAGTGATAAGCTTTATGGGCACTATGGTGTTGAACGCTGAGCTGTAGTCAATGAACAGCATTCTCACATAGGTGTTCCTTTTGTCTTGGTGGGAAAGGGCAGTGTGGAGTGAGATTGAGATTTCATCATCTGTGGATCTGTTGGGGCAGTATGCGAATTGGAGTGGGTCTAGGGCATCCGGGATGATGCTGTTGATGTGAGCCATGACCAGCCTTTCAAAGCACTTCATGGCTACCGACGTGAGTACTACAGGGCAGTAATAATTTAGGCAGATTACATTCGCTTCCTTGGTTACATGGACTACGGTGGTCTGCTTGAAACATGTAGGTATTACAGACTCAGACAGGGAGAAGTTTAAAATGTCAGTAAAACACCAGTTGGTCCGTGCATGCTTTGAGTACACGTCCTGGTAATCCATCTGGCCCCGCAGCTTTGTGAATGTTGACCTGTTTAAAGGTCTTGCTCACATTGGCTACCGAGAGTTTTATCACACAGTCGTCTGGAACAGCTGTTGCTCTCATGCATGCTTCATTGCTGCTTGCCGCGAAGCGAGCATGAAAGGCATTTAGCTCATCTGATAGGCTTGCGTCACTGGGCAGCTCGCTGCTGGGTTTCCCTTTGTAGTCCGTAATAGTTTTCAAGCCCTGCCACATCCGACAAGCGTCAGAGCCAGTGTAGTAGGATTCAATCTTAATCATGTATTGACGCTTTGCCTGTTAGATGGTTCGTCTGAGGGCATAGCGGGATTTCTTATAAGTGCCCGGATTAGTGTCCCACTCCTTAAAAGCGGCAGCTCTAGCCTTTAGCTCGATGTGGATTTTGCCTGTAATCCATGGCTTCTGATTGGGATATGTACGTACGGTCACTGTGGGGACGACGTCGTCGATACACTTATTGATGAAGCCGATGACTGAGGTGGTATACTCCTCCATGCCATTTGATGAATCCCAGAACATATTCCAGTCTGTAATAGCAAAACAGTCCTGTAGAGTAGCATCCACGTCATCTGACCACTTCCGTATTGAGCAATTTGCTGGAACTTCCTGCTTTAGTTTTTGCTTGGTAGCAGGAACCAGGAGGATAGCATTATGGTCAGATTTGCCAAATGGAGGGCGGGGGAGAGCTTAGTATACATCTCTATGTGTGGAGTAAATGTGGTCTAGAGTTGTTTTTACCTCTGGTTGCACATGTGACATGTTGGTAGAAATGAGGTAAAAACGGATTTAAGTTTCCCTGCATTAAAGTCCCCGGCCAATAGGAGTGCCGCCTCTGGATGAGCATTTTCTTGTTTGCTTATGGCCTTATACAGCTGGTTGAGTGCGGTCTTAGTGAAAACTCTCTTGGTAGATAGTGTGGTCTACAGCTTATCATAAGGTACTCTACCTTTTCAGTCATA
Organism: Oncorhynchus nerka; assembly: GCF_034236695.1. NCBI lineage: Eukaryota > Metazoa > Chordata > Actinopteri > Salmoniformes > Salmonidae > Oncorhynchus > Oncorhynchus nerka. The sequence continues at coordinate 18,093,777 of NC_088405.1, forward strand.
AGACATGGTAGCAGCAACATTACTGTATGTTCAAAATAAGTTTAAAAAATAAATTACAAACCATTTGAAAAAACTAACAAAATATGGTTAGGAACACGTAAAACGGCAGCCTTCCCCTCCAGCCACATTCTGTTCCGCGTTCATGGTTTCCTCGCGAGTAAAGGTGATAATGGAATTATGAGGGAATTAAGTCAAGGTCAGAATACGGCGTATCTGTAGACACACCTGCTCCACACCTTAATGTATTCCATCTCCACCCCAAACAAATAGCTGGTGAATAGCAGGCTATTCTCATGCTTAACTTCAAGGTCAGAATACACATAGAGAGAAAGGTGCATAAAAGGGAATTCCATTCCATTTACGCTTAACAATGGTTGGAATTCCCCCCATAATGCCCTATAGATGCATTTATAGTATTTTGAGTATACCTTAATATGGCAACAAACATAATGTATATTTGGTCACTCAGTCCTCTAGTTAACATATGATGGGAGAGGGGATTCATAGGCTCACCGTGGCGCTATCATTTTGTTGATGGATGGCATGGTCTATCCAGGAGACACCAGGGGGCGTCTGGGATTGGTCTGACTGGACTCGACAGCACCATGAACCTCGAGCTCCTGGCAAATCAACCTCACAGGAACGACGAGTGTCTTCTGGAGGATGCCTGAGGCCTGTAGATAGGAACCAGGAGATGAAGCTAGCTAGCTAGCGCTGGATGTCTGTAGGCCCTAATACAAGCAAAGCAAGATTCTGTTGATCTAAACACAACACATCTGCTGCCAGATCACGCTTCGCCCAAGAAAGCTGTCACGGGGAGCCTGTAAGTTGCGCTTTGAACTCACATCAAGCATGAGAGCGATATCAAAAGGAGAATGCCCTCAAAACAGCCGTCTTCTGAGACTTAAAAAGCAATGCGTAGGTAGGCCCTAGTTTTAAAAAAAATGTTTTTCTTGGCTGCTGTCGTGAATAAACAGCTTTTGAGAAGTCATTATGGGCCATTTGGTAAATCAATACAGTGTAAAATCTAAAATAATTTTCCAGATGAACTGCTAGCAAGCTAGGAGTATTGAGCTGGGTTCAGTCTATCCATGTTGTGATGGCTGTAATGATTGGGATGGCTGTAATGATAGGATTTCCATGACAGTGATGTGAGGCATGTTGTGACAAATTACTGCCATTCTCTTTGACCTCGCTGGATATCAAGCTGGGGTGTTGTACACATGAGATACACACACCTCTGGTAACATAGTGTCTGCCCCAGAGAAAGAGAGCCAGAGTGAGTGAGAGAGAAAGAGTAAATCAGAGGAAAAGGTAAATAAAGAGAGGAAGACAGAGAAACAAGACATACAAAGAAGATCCAGCTCAGCCGTGTGTGTTAGCGGTTTCCATGACGATGTGGCGTACCCTGTGCATCATCAGCGCAATGGCAGATAATTATACAGTGATTCTTTACCAAAATAACAAGGTCATTACAGAGCCTTGTCAAATCAATGCTGAGAGTGTCCGTACTGATTAAGCCATCCCCTCTTAACTCTGACATTGTGTCAATAGCATCCAGCCAGGCAGGCAGAGGGGGTTGAGAGAGAGAAGAGAGAGAGAGAGAGAGAGAGGGAGTGTGTGTGTGTGCCACCGCCCCCCCCCCCTCCCACCACCAGCTCAGATGATTGGAGTGCAATAGCCATCAGTCAGGGAGGTTGGTTGGACTAATGATTCCCCGTGCTGTCTATTACAAATACATAACAACTCAATCCTGCTCACGGAAACACCGAGGTGTGAGGGAGAGAGAAAGAAAAAGGGACCTTGTTGCAGCTTCATTTGAGGCTGTATTACATTGGTGAGAGCAGCTAATCTTTACCTGGGTTGATTCAAATGATTAAAGGAGAACAATAAAGGAACAGGGGAAGGGGAGTTCTCTTTCTTCCAATGCCATTTATAATTTTAGTTATTTTCCTCCTGTTCCCCGAATTAAGTTAATGGATCTCTCATTTCTTCATAATGCTGTTACTCTGGCTAACTTTTCTATTTATCCCTCTTGTTTCTGCCAGTCAGTGTTGGGGAAAATCCCTCTGGCTAGTGTTAGGGTTGTGTTAATGATTTGATATAACTCAAATACATGTATCTAACTCAAAAGCATATGTTTACACAACTTAATCAATCTGTTTTCATAACTGAAAATAATTTGAAACAACTCGAAATAATACTTAAAATAATACATTTACTAACTCGAAAAGTTTACCCAATTTAATTTCATCAATATGCTTACCGTAGTTAAAATAAGAACCTTATCCAAATCAAAATAGCACATCCTGGCTCAATGAACAAAATAACAAGTTTACCCAGCTGAAATTAATCAGTTTACCTAAATCATAAGAACTTTATCTGACTCAAAATAACAATTGTATCCAATTCAAAATAATCCTGGTTCAATGGACATCCTGGCTCAACCCTAACCCTAGTGTCAACCCTCACCCTAGTGTCAAACCTAACCCTAGTGTCAACCCTAACCCTAGTGTCAACCCTAACCCTAGTGCCAACCCTAACCCTAGTGTCAACCCTCACCCTAGTGTCAAACCTAACCCTAGTGTCAACCCTCACCCTAGTGTCAACCCTAACCCTAGTGCCAACCCTAACCCTAGTGTCAACCCTCACCCTAGTGTCAAACCTAACCCTAGTGTCAAACCTAACCCTAGTGTCAAACCTAACCCTAGTGTCAACCCTAACCCTAGTGCCAACCCTAACCCTAGTGTCAACCCTCACCCTAGTGTCAAACCTAACCCTAGTGTCAACCCTCACCCTAGTGTCAACCCTAACCCTAGTGCCAACCCTAACCCTAGTGTCAACCCTCACCCTAGTGTCAACCCTAACCCTAGTGTCAACCCTAACCCTAGTGTCAACCCTCACCCTAGTGTCAACCCTAACCCTAGTGTCAACCCTAACCCTAGTGTCAACCCTCACCCTAGTGTCAACCCTCACCCCTTACCTCAGCCTGAACCCTAGTGTCAACCCTAACCCTAGTGCCAACCCTAACCCTAGTGTCAACCCTAACCCTAGTGCCAACCCTAACCCTAGTGTCAACCCTAACCCTAGTGTCAACCCTAACCCTAGTGTCAACCCTAACCCTAGTGCCAACCCTAGCCCTAGTGTCAACCCTAACCCTAGTGTCAACCCTAACCCTAGTGTCAACCCTAACCCTAGTGTCAACCCTAGCCCTAGTGTCAACCCTAACCCTAGTGCCAACCCTAACCCTAGTGTCAACCCTAACCCTAGTGCCAACCCTAACCCTAGTGTCAACCCTAACCCTAGTGCCAACCCTAACCCTAGTGTCAACCCTAACCCTAGTGCCAACCCTAACCCTAGTGCCAACCCTAACCCTAGTGCCAACCCTAACCCTAGTGCAAACCCTAACCCTAGTGTCAACCCTAACCCTAGTGCCAACCCTAACCCTAGTTCCAACCCTGACCCTAGAGCCAACCCTCACCCTAGTGTCAACCCTAACCCTAGTGTCAACCCTCACCCCTTACCTCAGCCTGAACCCTAGTGTCAACCCTAACCCTAGTGTCAACCCTAACCCTAGTGCCAACCCTAACCCTAGTGTCATCCTCACCCTAGTGTCAACCCTAACCCTAGTGTCAACCCTAACCCTAGTGCCAAACCTAACCCTAGTGCCAACCCTAGCCCTAGTGTCAACCCTAACCCTAGTGCCAACCCTAACCCTAGTGTCAACCCTAACCCTAGTGTCAACCCTAACCCTAGTGCCAACCCTAACCCTAGTGTCAACCCTAACCCTGGTGCCAACCCTAACCCTAGTGCCAACCCTAACCATAGTGTCAACCCTAACCCTAGTGCCAACCCTAACCCTAGTGTCAACCCTAACCCTAGTGCCAACCCTAACCCTAGTGCCAACCCTAACCCTAGTGTGAACCCTAACCCTAGTGTCAACCCTCACCCTAGTGTCAACCCTAACCCTAGTGTCAACCCTAACCCTAGTGTCAACCCTCACCCTAGTGTCAACCCTAACCCTAGTGTCAACCCTAACCCTAGTGTCAACCCTCACCCTAGTGTCAACCCTCACCCCTTACCTCAGCCTGAACCCTAGTGTCAACCCTAACCCTAGTGCCAACCCTAACCCTAGTGTCAACCCTAACCCTAGTGTCAACCCTAACCCTAGTGTCAACCCTAACCCTAGTGCCAACCCTAGCCCTAGTGTCAACCCTAACCCTAGTGCCAACCCTAACCCTAGTGTCAACCCTAACCCTAGTGCCAACCCTAACCCTAGTGCCAACCCTAACCCTAGTGTCAACCCTAACCCTAGTGCCAACCCTAACCCTAGTGCCAACCCTAACCCTAGTGCAAACCCTAACCCTAGTGTCAACCCTAACCCTAGTGCCAACCCTAACCCTAGTTCCAACCCTAACCCTAGAGCCAACCCTCACCCTAGTGTCAACCCTAACCCTAGTGTCAACCCTCACCCCTTACCTCAGCCCTCACCCTAGTGTCAACCCTAACCCTAGTGCCAACCCTAACCCTAGTGTCATCCTCACCCTAGTGTCAACCCTCACCCTAGTGTCAACCCTCACCCTAGTGTCAACCCTAACCCTAGTGCCAACCCTAACCCTAGTGTCAACCCTAACCCTAGTGTCAACCCTCACCCTAGTGTCAACCCTAACCCTAGTGCCAACCCTAACCCTAGTGTCAACCCTAACCCTAGTGCCAACCCTAACCATAGTGCCAACCCTAACCCTAGTGCCAACCCTAACCCTAGTGTCAACCCTAACCCTAGTGCCAACCCTAACCCTAGTGTCAACCCTAACCCTAGTGTCAACCCTAACCCTAGTGCCAACCCTAACCCTAGTGTCAACCCTAACCCTAGTGCCAACCCTAACCCTAGTGTCAACCCTAACCCTAGTGCCAACCCTAACCCTAGTGTCAACCCTAACCCTAGTGCCAACCCTAACCCTAGTGTCAACCCTAACCCTAGTGCCAACCCTAACCCTAGTGCCAACCCAACCCTCAACCCTAACCCTAGTGTCAACCCTAACCCTAGTGTCAACCCTAACCCTAGTGTCAACCCTAACCCTAGTGTCAACCCTAACCCTAGTGTCAACCCTCTAACCCTAGTGTCAACCCTAACCCTAGTGTCAACCCTAACCCTAGTGTCAACCCTAACCCTAGTGCCAACCCTAACCCTAGTGTCAACCCTAACCCTAGTGCCAACCCTAACCCTAGTGTCAACCCTAACCCTAGTGCCAACCCTAACCCTAGTGTCAACCCTAACCCTAGTGCCAACCCTAACCCTAGTGTCAACCCTAACCCTAGTGCCAACCCTAACCCTAGTGCCAACCCTAACCCTAGTTTCAACCCTAACCCTAGTGCCAACCCTAACCCTAGTGCCAACCCAACCCTAGTAACCCTAGTGTCAACCCTAACCCTAGTGCCAACCCTAACCCTAGTGCCAACCCTAACCCTAGTGCCAACCCTGAACCCTAGTGTCAACCCTAACCCTAGTGTCAACCCTAACCCTAGTGCCAACCCTAACCCTAGTGTCAACCCTAACCCTAGTGTCAACCCTAACCCTAGTGTCAACCCCCTAACCCTAGTGTCAACCCTAACCCTAGTGTCAACTAGTGTCAACCCTAACCCTAGTGTCAACCCTAACCCTAGTGTCAACCCTAACCCTAGTGTCAACCCTCACCCTAGTGTCAACCCTAACCCTAGTGTCAACCCTAACCCTAGTGTCAACCCTCACCCTAGTGTCAACCCTAACCCTAGTGCCAACCCTAACCCTAGTGCCAACCCTAACCCTAGTGTCAACCCTAACCCTAGTGCCAACCCTAACCCTAGTGCCAACCCTAACCCTAGTGCCAACCCTAACCCTAGTGCCAACCCTAACCCTAGTGTCAACCCTAACCCTAGTGCCAACCCTAACCCTAGTTCCAACCCTAACCCTAGTGCCAACCCTCTAACCCTAGTGTCAACCCTAACCCTAGTGTCAACCCTCACCCTTCAACCTAACCCAGCCTGAACCCTAGTGTCAACCCTAACCCTAGTGTCAACCCTAACCCTAGTGCCAACCCAACCCTAACCCTAGTCTAACCCTAGTGTCAACCCTAACCCTAGTGTCAACCCTAACCCTAGTGTCAACCCTAACCCTAGTGTCAACCCTAACCCTAGTGTCAACCCTAACCCTAGTGCCAACCCTAACCCTAGTGTCAACCCTAACCCTAGTGTCAACCCTAACCCTAGTGTCAACCCTAACCCTAGTGTCAACCCTAACCCTAGTGTCAACCCTAACCCTAGTGCCAACCCTAACCATAGTGTCAACCCTAACCCTAGTGCCAACCCTAACCCTAGTGTCAACCCTAACCCTAGTGCCAACCCTAACCCTAGTGCCAACCCTAACCCTAGTGTCAACCCTAACCCTAGTGTCAACCCTAACCCTAGTGTCAACCCTAACCCTAGTGTCAACCCTAACCCTAGTGTCAACCCTAACCCTAGTGTCAACCCTAACCCTAGTGTCAACCCTAACCCTAGTGTCAACCCTAACCCTAGTGTCAACCCTAACCCTAGTGTCAACCCTAACCCTAGTGTCAACCCTAACCCTAGTGCCAACCCTAACCCTAGTGTCAACCCTAACCCTAGTGTCAACCCTAACCCTAGTGTCAACCCTAACCCTAGTGCCAACCCTAACCCTAGTGTCAACCCTAACCCTAGTGCCAACCCTAACCCTAGTGTCAACCCTAACCCTAGTGTCAACCCTAACCCTAGTGCCAACCCTAACCCTAGTGTCAACCCTAACCCTAGTGCCAACCCTAACCCTAGTGCCAACCCTAACCCTAGTGTCAACCCTAACCCTAGTGTCAACCCTAACCCTAGTGCCAACCCTAACCCTATCCAACCCTAACCCTAGTGCCAACCCTAACCCTAGTGTCAACCCTAACCCTAGTGTCAACCCTCACCCTCAACCCTAGTGTCAACCCTAACCCTAGTGCCAACCCTAACCCTAGTGTCAATCCTAACCCTAGTGTCAACCCTAACCCTAGTGTCAACCCTAACCCTAGTGTCAACCCTAACCCTAGTGCCAACCCTAACCCTAGTGTCAACCCTAACCCTAGTGTCAACCCTAACCCTAGTGTCAACCCTAACCCTAGTGTCAACCCTAACCCTAGTGTCAACCCTAACCCTAGTGCCAACCCTAACCCTAGTGCCAACCCTAACCCTAGTGTCAACCCTAACCCTAGTGTCAACCCTAACCCTAGTGCCAACCCTAACCCTAGTGTCAACCCTAACCCTAGTGTCAACCCTAACCCTAGTGCCAACCCTAACCCTAGTGTCAACCCTAACCCTGGTGCCAACCCTAACCCTAGTGCCAACCCTAACCATAGTGTCAACCCTAACCCTAGTGCCAACCCTAACCCTAGTGTCAACCCTAACCCTAGTGCCAACCCTAACCCTAGTGCCAACCCTAACCCTAGTGTCAACCCTAACCCTAGTGTCAACCCTAACCCTAGTGTCAACCCTAACCCTAGTGTCAACCCTAACCCTAGTGTCAACCCCCTCACCCTAGTGTCAACCCTAACCCTAGTGTCAACCCTAACCCTAGTGTCAACCCTCACCCTAGTGTCAACCCTCACCCTTACCTCAGCCTGAACCCTAGTGTCAACCCTAACCCTAGTGCCAACCCTAACCCTAGTGTCAACCCTAACCCTAGTGTCAACCCTAACCCTAGTGTCAACCCTAACCCTAGTGTCAACCCTAACCCTAGTGCCAACCCTAACCCTAGTGTCAACCCTAACCCTAGTGCCAACCCTAACCCTAGTGTCAACCCTAACCCTAGTGCCAACCCTAACCCTAGTGCCAACCCTAACCCTAGTGTCAACCCTAACCCTAGTGCCAACCCTAACCCTAGTGCCAACCCTAACCCTAGTGCAAACCCTAACCCTAGTGTCAACCCTAACCCTAGTGCCAACCCTAACCCTAGAGCCAACCCTCACCCTAGTGTCAACCCTAACCCTAGTGTCAACCCTCACCCCTTACCTCAGCCCTCACCCTAGTGTCAACCCTAACCCTAGTGCCAACCCTAACCCTAGTGTCATCCTCACCCTAGTGTCAACCCTCACCGTAGTGTCAACCCTCACCCTAGTGTCAACCCTAACCCTAGTGCCAACCCTAACCCTAGTGTCAACCCTAACCCTAGTGTCAACCCTCACCCTAGTGTCAACCCTAACCCTAGTGCCAACCCTAACCCTAGTGTCAACCCTAACCCTAGTGCCAACCCTAACCATAGTGCCAACCCTAACCCTAGTGCCAACCCTAACCCTAGTGTCAACCCTAACCCTAGTGCCAACCCTAACCCTAGTGTCAACCCTAACCCTAGTGTCAACCCTAACCCTAGTGCCAACCCTAACCCTAGTGTCAACCCTAACCCTGGTGCCAACCCTAACCCTAGTGCCAACCCTAACCATAGTGTCAACCCTAACCCTAGTGCCAACCCTAACCCTAGTGTCAACCCTAACCCTAGTGCCAACCCTAACCCTAGTGCCAACCCTAACCCTAGTGCCAACCCTAACCCTATCAACCCTAACCCTAGTGTCAACCCTAACCCTAGTGTCAACCCTCACCCTAGTGTCAACCCTAACCCTAGTGCCAACCCTAGCCCTAGTGTCAACCCTAACCCTAGTGCCAACCCTAACCCTAGTGTCAACCCTAACCCTAGTGCCAACCCTAACCCTAGTGTCAACCCTAACCCTAGTGCCAACCCTAACCCTAGTGTCAACCCTAACCCTAGTGCCAACCCTAACCCTAGTGCCAACCCTAACCCTAGTGCCAACCCTAACCCTAGTGCCAACCCTAACCCTAGTGCAAACCCTAACCCTAGTGTCAACCCTAACCCTAGTGCCAACCCTAACCCTAGTTCCAACCCTAACCCTAGAGCCAACCCTCACCCTAGTGTCAACCCTAACCCTAGTGTCAACCCTCGCCCCTTACCTCAGCCTGAACCCTAGTGTCAACCCTAACCCTAGTGTCAACCCTAACCCTAGTGCCAACCCTAACCCTAGTGTCAACCCTAACCCTAGTGCCAACCCTAACCCTAGTGCCAACCCTAACCCTAGTGTCAACCCTAACCCTAGTGTCAACCCTCACCCAAGTGTCAACCCTAACCCTAGTGTCAACCCTAACCCTAGTGTCAACCCTAACCCTAGTGTCAACCCTCACCCTAGTGTCAACCCTAACCCTAGTGCCAACCCTAACCCTAGTGTCAACCCTAACCCTAGTGCCAACCCTAACCCTAGTGCCAACCCTAACCCTGGTGTCAACCCTAACCCTAGTGTCAACCCTAACCCTGGTGCCAACCCTAACCCTAGTGTCAACCCTAACCCTAGTGCCAACCCTAACCCTGGTGTCAACCCTAACCCTGGTGCCAACCCTAACCCTAGTGTCAACCCTAACCCTAGTGCCAACCCTAACCCTAGTGTCAACCCTAACCCTAGTGTCAACCCTAACCCTAGTGTCAACCCTAACCCTAGTGTCAACCCTCACCCTAGTGTCAACCCTAACCCTAGTGCCAACCCTAACCCTAGTGTCAACCCTAACCCTAGTGTCAACCCTCACCCTAGTGTCAACCCTAACCCTAGTGTCAACCCTAACCCTAGTGTCAACCCTCACCCTAGTGCCAACCCTAACCATAGTGTCAACCCTAACCCTAGTGCCAACCCTAACCCTAGTGTCAACCCTAACCCTAGTGTCAACCCTAACCCTAGTGTCAACCCTAACCCTAGTGCCAACCCTAACCCTAGTGTCAACCCTAACCCTAGTGCCAACCCTAACCCTAGTGTCAACCCTAACCCTAGTGCCAACCCTAACCCTAGTGCCAACCCTAACCCTGGTTTCAACCCTAACCCTGGTGCCAACCCTAACCCTAGTGCCAACCCTAACCATAGTGTCAACCCTAACCCTAGTGCCAACCCTAACCCTAGTGCCAACCCTAACCCTAGTGCCAACCCTAACCCTAGTGTCAACCCTAACCCTAGTGCCAACCCTAACCCTAGTGCCAACCCTAACCCTAGTGTCAACCCTAACCCTAGTGTCAACCCTCACCCTAGTGTCAACCCTAACCCTAGTGTCAACCCTAACCCTAGTGTCAACCCTCACCCTAGTGTCAACCCTAACCCTAGTGCCAACCCTAACCCTAGTGTCAACCCTAACCCTAGTGTCAACCCTCACCCTAGTGTCAACCCTAACCCTAGTGTCAACCCTAACCCTAGTGCCAACCCTAACCCTAGTGTCAACCCTAACCCTAGTGCCAACCCTAACCCTAGTGCCAACCCTAACTAACCCTAGTGTCAACCCTAACCCTAGTGTCAACCCTCACCCTAGTGTCAACCCTAACCCTAGTGTCAACCCTAACCCTAGTGTCAACCCTCACCCTAGTGTCAACCCTAACCCTAGTGCCAACCCTAACCCTAGTGTCAACCCTAACCCTAGTGTCAACCCTAACCCTAGTGTCAACCCTAACCCTAGTGTCAACCCTCACCCTAGTGCCAACCCTAACCATAGTGTCAACCCTAACCCTAGTGCCAACCCTAACCCTAGTGTCAACCCTAACCCTAGTGCCAACCCTAACCCTAGTGTCAACCCTAACCCTAGTGCCAACCCTAACCCTAGTGTCAACCCTCACCCTAGTGCCAACCCTAACCCTAGTGTCAACCCTAACCCTAGTGCCAACCCAACCCTAGTGTCAACCCTAACCCTAGTGCCAACCCTAACCCTAGTGTCAACCCTAACCCTAGTGCCAACCCTAACCCTAGTGTCAACCCTAACCCTAGTGTCAACCCTAGTGTCAACCCTAACCCTAGTGCCAACCCTAACCCTAGTGCCAACCCTAACCCTAGTGCCAAAACCCTAACCCTAGTGTCAACCCTAACCCTAGTGCCAACCCTAACCCTAGTTCCAACCCTAACCCTAGTGCCAACCCTCACCCTAGTGTCAACCCTAACCCTAGTGTCAACCCTCACCCTAGTGTCAACCCTCACCCCTTACCTCAGCCTGAACCCTAGTGTCAACCCTAACCCTAGTGTCAACCCTAACCCTAGTGCCAACCCTAACCCTAGTGTCATCCTCACCCTAGTGTCAACCCTCACCCTAGTGTCAACCCTCACCCTAGTGTCAACCCTAACCCTAGTGTCAACCCTAACCCTAGTGTCAACCCTAACCCTAGTGCCAACCCTCACCCTAGTGTCAACCCTCACCCTAGTGTCAACCCTCACCCCTTACCTCAGCCTGAACCCTAAACTTGACTTATTGACTATACAGCATAATTCACCATACCTAACCTTTACAACTCTTTCACTTCCTGAATACAACTTTCTCTTAATCATGTAATGGTGCATTAGTGGGAACTGAATTGTCTCAAATTTACCCTCTGCCTGCATGATCTGTGTTCACTGCCTAATCAATATGTTTCAAAAGATGGTCGAGGTTAGGCTTATCAGCCCGCCTGTGAAACAGAATATGTAATACCCAAATGTTATGGTTCACGGTTAAACAACCAATAAAGATTTAGCTTAATGACATTCACACCAGCTGCTGTAAATGCAGATCAATCATTTGTGCTATTAATATTAACAATAATAATATTTCATTTGTAGAGCACATTTCCCACGCTCAATGTGCATAAGGTAGAAAGTAAAATGAGAATGAATAGCGGTATTTAGTGCAGGGACGTACAGTATGTGTGGTTTTCCAAATTTGTGTTTCTAAATCCCCAAAGTTGTGTTTTAAAACCCCCAAAATGATTTTAAGATGCCAAGAAGTTTGTTTATAAATCCCCAAACTAATTTTGAAACCCCAAAAACTGAGTTTAGAAAATAGAGTTAAGGGACCTTGAAAGTGTTAAAGTGCCGGTGATTCTTTCAAAGAATGCAAATCATTTCCAGCTCACACAAACCTCATTATGGTCAACCAATCACTATTTCTAAACCTTATTAGCACCTGTGTCTTGATTTAATAATAAACTCACACACCAGTTTATTAGGTACATCCATCTAGTACCTGGTCAGACCCCCTTTTGCCTCCAGAACAGCTTGAATCCTTCAGGGCATTCTTCAAGGTGTCATTCCACAGGGATTTTGGTCCATGCTGATGCGATAGCATCGCACAGTTGCTGCAGATTGGACAGTAGTACGTTCATGCTGGGATCAGCCCGTTCTGTCTCATCCCAAAGATGCTCTATAGGGTTGAGGGCTGGGGACTGAGCAGGCCACTCAAGTCAACTGAACTAGCTGTCATGTTCCAGGCGTGGAACCCGGTGTATATTTTTTGTGTCTCACCATTCCCTGTAAACCCTAAACCCTGTTGTGAGTGAAAGGTCCTGGATGGTGGCCATTTCTGAGATACTGGATCCGGCGCGCCTCGCACCGACGATCATACCACGCTCAAAGTCACTTGTTTTGCCCATTCTAACGTTCAACCGAACAGTATCTGAATGCCTCGATGCCTGTCTGCCTTTGAATAGCAAGCCACGGACACATGAATCACTGTCTGAATGGAGCAATCCTTTTTTGTGAACGGGGTGGTGTACCTAATATACTGGCCAGTGATTGTATTTTTCTCTTATGTAGCAAGCTTGATTGAAACAGAACATGCAATTTGTGGACAAAATGTGTGAGGCGTAAATGTGTCTCTGACTCTCTGCCTAACTGCACAAAGTCATTCATTATATCGAGCTGTGAAAATGCAATTTCCCTCCCATATAATACAGCCTGGAGCGGATCTGTAATGTCTTCTCACAATGCTCTGGCTTCACATTCATTTAGGATATTTACAAAAAGCTAAATTGCCACCTGAAAAACATTCAGGTCGAAGATAAATAAAAAGGCAATATGGTACATCCAATCATTATCCACAGAGGTAGGACAAAACATACATTAAGAAGCCATAGGAAGCCTTAAATAGCAGTTTACCTTCAGAGTATTCATGATTCAAGGATTTCATTTGTGGTGAACAATTCCCCAAGGGATCATTCCCAGCTCTTCCAGAGATCTCCATGTCTTTTAACATGGCTTGCATGAGAAAGACGGCCAGCACTAGCAAATAAAGTATTACTTCAATGTATTATCAGTAGTCACAATGGACATGTTTCAGCAACAACCCAAACCAACCTAGTACAACACAACACAACCTAAACCAACCTAGTGCAATACAACCCAAACCAATCTAGTACAACACAACACAAACCAACCTAGTACAACACAACCCAAACCAACCTAGTACAACACAACCTAAACCAACCTAGTACAACACAACACAACCCAAACAAACCTAGTACAACACAACCTAAAACAACACAACCCAAACCAACCTAGTACAACACAACCTAAACCAACCTAGTACAACACAACCCAAACCAACCTAGTACAACACAACCCAAACCAACCTAGTACAACACAACCCAAACCAATCTAGTACAACACAACCCAAACCAACCTAGTACAACACAACCCAAACCAACCTAGTACAACACAACCCAAACCAACCTAGTACAACACAACCCAAACCAACCTAGTACAACACACCCCAAACCAATCTAGTACAACACAACCCAAAGCAACAAAACTCCACACCACTCCAGTCAGACAGACAGACAGACGGACAATCAGACAAACACCACATCAGGCCATAGTACCATAGTGTCAATGCTGTGTGTATTCATATGTGGAATGTTTACAGTCCACAGACATTTAGAAACGTGAAATATGCTCTTTACTGTCAATGTGCACAGAGTAGACCTCGCACAATGACTGATATGATCATTCGGAAGCACAAATCCATAGCTATCTGTAGGCACCGGTTTCAACACAGCACAGTATTCAAAGTGCTTTACATTCTACAGGTTGCCTCATTATTTCCAGTGTAATATTTTTATTTATTTGTTCAACTGGCAGTCTGGGTTTTTTGTTATACATTAAGCTTTCATACAGAATTGCCCTACTAGCAAAACCCCCATAGACCCTCTCTCCAGAGAGCATTTCTTGTTCTAGCTCATGTTCATTCATCAGGTACAAGTCTACCCTCAGGACCTGTTGGAGAATGTGAGTAAATGCCAATATTTCCTGCATTTTCCTGTGAAATGTTTGATTGTTCAAGTCAAGCATGTGAAATCAACGCCTCTAGCTTGTTGCTCTCAACGTGGAGAAGAACCAAGGCCATAGGGGAAGAACATTCAGATGAGGGGAGAACATTCAGATGAGGAGAGAACATTCAGATGAGGAGAAGAACGTTCAGATGAGGGTGAGAATGTTCAGATGAGGCGGAGAACGTTCAGATGAGGAGAATAACGTTCAGATGAGGGTGAGAACGTTCAGATGAGGAGAAGAACGTTCGGATGAGGAGAAGAACGTTCAGATGAGGGTGAGAACATTCAGATGAGGCGGAGAACGTTCAGATGAGGAGAAGAACGTTCAGATGAGGAGAAGAACGTTCAGATGAGGGGGAGAACGTTCAGATGAGGCGGAGAACGTTCAGATGAGGGTGAGAAGATTCAGATGAGGCGGAGAACGTTCAGATGAGGAGAATAACGTTCAGATGAGGGTGAGAACGTTCAGATGAGGAGAAGAACGTTCGGATGAGGAGAGGAACGTTCAGATGAGAGTGAGAACATTCAGATGAGGCGGAGAACGTTCAGATGAGGAGAAGAACGTTCAGATGAGGAGAAGAACGTTCAGATGAGGGGGAGAACGTTCAGATGAGGCGGAGAACGTTCAGATGAGGGTGAGAATATTCAGATGAGGCGGAGAACGTTCAGATGAGGAGAAGAACGTTCGGATGAGGAGAAGAACGTTCAGATGAGGGTGAGAACATTCAGATGAGGCGGAGAACATTCAGATGAGGAGAAGAACGTTCAGATGAGGCGGAGAACGTTCAGATGAGGCGGAGAACGTTCAGATGAGGAGAAGAACGTTCAGATGAGGCGGAGAACGTTCAGATGAGGAGAAGAACGTTCAGATGAGGAGAAGAACGTTCAGATGAGGCGGAGAACGTTCAGATGAGGCGGAGAACGTTCAGATGAGGAGAAGAACGTTCAGAGGAGGCGGAGAACGTTCAGATGAGGAGAAGAACGTTCAGATGAGGGGGAGAACGTTCAGATGAGGGGGAGAATGTTCAGATGAACGTTCACATTTCTTCTCCGTGACAAATTGAACACGGAACGGACACGGATGAAGCATAAATGTTGAAGATTTCAGTTTTTGTTCATTTGGAGTAATACCTCACTATGTTGTGCTGTTGTTTGTTGTTTATTTCATGCTGTTGATGTTGTCATCATGCTATTGATGTTGTCATCATGCTGTTGATATTGTCATCATGTTGTCATTGATGTTATCATCATGCTGTTGATGTTGTCATCATGTTATCATTGATGTTGTCCTCATGCTGTTGATGTTGTCATCATGCTGTTGATGTTGTCATCATGCTGTTGATGTTGACACCATGCTGTTGTCATCATGCTGTTGATGTTGTCTTCATGCTGTTGATGTTGTCATCATGCTGTTGATGTTGTCATCATGTTGTCATTGATGTTGTCATCATGCTGTTGATGTTGTCATCATGCTGCTGATGTTGTCATCATGTTATCATTGATGTTGTCATCATGCTGTTGATGTTGTCATCATGCTGTTGATGTTGTCATCATGCTGTTGATGTTGACACCATGCTGTTGTCATCATGCTGTTGATGTTGTCTTCATGCTGTTGATGTTGTCATCATGCTGTTGATGTTGTCATCATGTTGTCATTGATGTTGTCATCATGCTGTTGATGTTGTCATCATGCTGCTGATGTTGTCATCATGTTATCATTGATGTTGTCCTCATGCTGTTGATGCTGTCATCATGTTGTCATTGATGTTATCATCATGCTGTTGATGTTGTCATCATGTTATCATTGATGTTGTCCTCATGCTGTTGATGCTGTCATCATGTTGTCATTGATGTTATCATCATGCTGTTGATGTTGTCATCATGCTGTTGATGTTGTCATCATGCTGTTGATGTTGTCATCATGTTGTCATTGATGTTGTCATCGTGCTGTTGATGTTGTCATCATGGTGTTGATGTTGTCATCATGTTATCATTGATGTTGTCATCATGCTATTGATGTTGTCATCATGTTATCATTGATGTTGTCATCATGCTGTTGATGTTGTCATCATGCTGTTGTTGTTTATTTCATGCTGTTGATGTTGTCATCATGCTGTTGATGTTGTCATCATGCTGCTGTCATCGTGCTGTTGATGTTGTCATCATGTTATTGATGTTGTCTTCATGCTGTTGATGTTGTCATCATGCTGTTGATGTTGTCATCATGCTGTTGTCATCGTGCTGTTGATGTTGTCATCATGTTATTGATGTTGTCTTCATGCTGTTGATGTTGTCATCATGCTGTTGTTGTTGTCATCATGCTGTTGATGTTGTCATCATGCTGTTGATATTGTCATCATGCTGTTGATGTTGTCATCATGTTGTCATTGATGTTATTATCATGCTGTTGATGTTGTCTTCATGCTGTTGATGTTGTCTTCATGCTGTTGATGTTGTCATCATGCTGTTGATGTTGTCATCATGCTGTTGATGTTGTCATCATGCTGTTGTTGTTTATTTCATGCTGTTGATGTTGTCATCATGCTGTTGTTGTTGTCATCATGCTGTTGATGTTGTCATCATGTTGTTGATGTTGTCATCATGCTGTTGATGTTGTTTTCATGTTATCATTGATGTTGTCATCATGCTGTTGTTGTTGTCATCATGTTGTTGATGTTGTCATCATGTTGTCATTGATGTTGTCATCATGCTGTTGTTGTTGTCATCATGTTATCATTGATGTTGTCATCATGCTGTTGATGCTGTCATCATGCTGTTGATGTTGTCATTGATGTTGTCATCATGCAGTTGATTTTGTCATCATGCTGTTGATGTTGTCATCATGCTGTTGATGTTGTCATCATGCTGTTGATGTTGTCATTGATGTTGTCATCATGCAGTTGATGTTGTCATCATGCTGTTGATGTTGTCATTGATGTTGTCATCATGCAGTTGATGTTGTCATCATGCTCTTGATGTTGACATCATGCAGTTGATGTTGATATCATGCTGTTGATGTTGTCATCATGCTGTTGATGTTGTCATCATGCAGTTGATGTTGTCATCATGCTCTTAATGTTGACATCATGCAGTTGATGTTGTCATCATGCTGTTGATGTTGTCATCATGCTGTTGATGTTGTCATCATGTTATCATTGATGTTGTCATCATGCTGTTGATGTTGTCATCATGCTGTTGTTGTTGTGATCATGCTGTTGATGTTGTCATCATGCTGTTGATGTTGATATCATGCTGTTGATGTTGTCATCATGCTGTTGTTGTTGTGATCATGCTGTTGATGTTGTCATCATGTTGTCATTGATGTTGTCTTCATGCTGTTGATGTTGTCATCATGCTGTTGATGTTGTCATCATGCTGTTGTTGTTGTCATCATGCGGTTGATGTTGTCATCATGTTGTTGATGTTGTCATCATGCTGTTGTTGTTGTCATAATGTTGTTGATGTTGTCATCATGTTGTCATTGATGTTGTCATCATGCTGTTGTTGTTGTCATCATGTTATCATTGATGTTGTCATCATGCTGTTGATGTTGTCATAATGTTGTTGATGTTGTCATCATGTTGTCATTGAAGTTGTCATCATGCTGTTGTTGTTGTCATCATGTTATCATTGATGTTGTCATCATGCTGTTGATGCTGTCATCATGCTGTTGATGTTGTCATTGATGTTGTCATCATGCAGTTGATGTTGTCATCATGCTGTTGATGTTGTCATCATGCTGTTGATGTTGTCATCATGCTGTTGATGTTGTCATCATGTTATCATTGATGTTGTCATCATGCTGTTGATGTTGTCATCATGCTGTTGTTGTTGTGATCATGCTGTTGATGTTGTCATCATGCTGTTGATGTTGTGATCATGCTGTTGATGTTGTCATCATGTTGTCATTGATGTTGTCATCATGCTGTTGATGTTGTCATCATGCTGTTGATGTTGTCATCATGCTGTTGATGTTGTCATCATGTTATCATTGATGTTGTCATCATGCTGTTGATGTTGTCATCATGCTGTTGATGTTGATATCGTGCTGTTGATGTTGTCAACATGCTGTTGTTGTTGTGATCATGCTGTTGATGTTGTCATCATGTTGTCATTGATGTTGTCATCATGCTGTTGATGTTGTCATCATGCTGTTGATGTTGTCATCATGCTGTTGATGTTGTCATCATGTTATCATTGATGTTGTCATCATGCTGCTGATGTTGTCATCATGCTGTTGTTGTTTATTTCATGCTCTTGATGTTGACATCATGCAGTTGATGTTGATATCATGCTGTTGATGTTGATATCATGCTGTTGATGTTGATATCATGCTGTTGATGTTGACATCATGCAGTTGATGTTGTCATCATGCTGTTGTTGTTGATATCATGCTGTTGATGTTGTCATCATGCTGTTGATGTTGTCATCATGCTGTTGATGTTGTCATCATGCTGTTGTTGTTGTGATCATGCTGTTGATGTTGTCATCATGTTGTCATTGATGTTGTCATCATGCTGTTGATGTTGTCATCATGTTATCATTGATGTTGTCATCATCCTGCTGATGTTGTCATCATGCTGTTGTTGTTTATTTCATGCTCTTGATGTTGACATCATGCAGTTGATGTTGATATCATGCTGTTGATGTTGATATCATGCTGTTTTTTGTTGATATCATGCTGTTGATGTTGTCATCATACTGTTGTTGTTGATATCATGCTGTTGATGTTGTCATCATGCTGTTGATGTTGTCTTCATGCTGTTGATGTTGTCATCATGCAGTTGATGTTGTCATCATGCTGTTGTTGTTGTCATCATGCTGTTGTTGTTGTCATCATGCTGTTGTTGTTGTCATCATGCTATTGATGTTGTCATCATGTTGTCATTGATGTTGTCATCATGCTGTTGATGTTGTCATCATGTTATCATTGATGTTGTCATCATCCTGCTGATGTTGTCATCATGCTGTTGTTGTTTATTTCATGCTCTTGATGTTGACATCATGCAGTTGATGTTGATATCATGCTGTTGATGTTGATATCATGCTGTTGATGTTGATATCATGCTGTTGATGTTGTCTTCATGCTGTTGATGTTGTCATCATGCAGTTGATGTTGTCATCATGCTGTTGTTGTTGTCATCATGCTGTTGTTGTTGTCATCATGCTATTGATGTTGTCATCATGCTGTTGATATTGTCATCATGTTTCCATTGATGTTGTCATCATGCTGTTGATGTTGTCATCATGCTGTTGATGTTGTCATCATGCTGTTGTTGTTGTCATCATGCTGTTGTTGTTGACATCATGCAGTTGATGTTGATATCATGCTGTTGATGTTGATATCATGCTGTTGATGTTGTGATCATGCTGTTGATGTTGTCATCATGCTGTTGATGTTGTCTTCATGCTGTTGATGTTGTCATCATGCAGTTGATGTTGTCATCATGCTGTTGTTGTTGTCATCATGCTGTTGTTGTTGTCATCATGCTATTGATGTTGTCATCATGTTGTCATTGATGTTGTCATCATGCTGTTGATGTTGTCATCATGTTATCATTGATGTTGTCATCATCCTGCTGATGTTGTCATCATGCTGTTGTTGTTTATTTCATGCTCTTGATGTTGACATCATGCAGTTGATGTTGATATCATGCTGTTGATGTTGATATCATGCTGTTGATGTTGATATCATGCTGTTGATGTTGTCATCATACTGTTGTTGTTGATATCATGCTGTTGATGTTGTCATCATGCTGTTGATGTTGTCTTCATGCTGTTGATGTTGTCATCATGCAGTTGATGTTGTCATCATGCTGTTGTTGTTGTCATCATGCTGTTGTTGTTGTCATCATGCTATTGATGTTGTCATCATGCTGTTGATATTGTCATCATGTTTCCATTGATGTTGTCATCATGCTGTTGATGTTGTCATCATGCTGTTGATGTTGTCATCATGCTGTTGTTGTTGTCATCATGCTGTTGTTGTTGACATCATGCAGTTGATGTTGATATCATGCTGTTGATGTTGATATCATGCTGTTGATGTTGTGATCATGCTGTTGATGTTGTCATCATGCTGTTGATGTTGTCATCATGCTGTTGTTGTGATCATGCTGTTGATGTTGTCATCGTGCTGTTGTTGTTGTGATCATGCTGTTGATGTTGTCATCATGTTGTCATTGATGTTGTCATCATGCTGTTGATATTGTCATCATGTTATCATTGATATTGTCATCATGCTGTTGATGTTGTCATCATGCTGTTGTTGTTGTGATCATGCTGTTGATGTTGTCATCATGCAGTTGATGTTGTCATCATGCAGTTGATGTTGTCATCATGCTGTTGTTGTTGTCATCATGCTGTTGTTGTTGACATCATGCAGTTGATGTTGATATCATGCTGTTGATGTTGATATCATGCTGTTGATGTTGTGATCATGCTGTTGATGTTGTCATCATGCTGTTGATGTTGTCATCATGCTGTTGTTGTGATCATGCCGTTGATGTTGTCATCATGCTGTTGTTGTTGTGATCATGCTGTTGATGTTGTCATCATGTTGTCATTGATGTTGTCATCATGCTGTTGATATTGTCATCATGTTATCATTGATATTGTCATCATGCTGTTGATGTTGTCATCATGCTGTTGTTGTTGTCATCATGCTGTTGATATTGTCATCATGTTTCCATTGATGTTGTCATCATGCTGTTGATGGTGTCATCATGCTGTTGTTGTTGTCATCATGCTGTTGTTGTTGACATCATGCTGTTGATGTTGTCATCATGCTGTTGTTGTTTATTTCATGCTCTTGATGTTGACATCATGCAGTTACATTTACATTTAAGTCGTTTAGCAGACGCTCTTATGATATCATGCTGTTGATGTTGATATCATGCTGTTGATGTTGATATCATGCTGTTGATGTTGTCATCATGCTGTTGTTGTTGATATCATGCTGTTGATGTTGTCATCATGCTGTTGATGTTGTCTTCATGCTGTTGATGTTGTCATCATGCAGTTGATGTTGTCATCATGCTGTTGTTGTTGTCATCATGCTGTTGTTGTCATCATGCTATTGATGTTGTCATCATGCTGTTGATATTGTCATCATGTTTCCATTGATGTTGTCATCATGCTGTTGATGTTGTCATCATGCTGTTGATGTTGTCATCATGCTGTTGTTGTTGTCATCATGCTGTTGTTGTTGACATCATGCAGTTGATGTTGATATCATGCTGTTGATGTTGATATCATGCTGTTGATGTTGTCATCATGCTGTTGTTGTTGACATCATGCAGCTGATGTTGATATCATGCTGTTGATGTTGATATCATGCTGTTGATGTTGATATCATGCTGTTGATGTTGATATCATGCTGTTGATGTTGTCTTCATGCTGTTGATGTTGTCATCATGCTGTTGATGTTGTCATCATGCTGTTGTTGTTGTCATCATGCTGTTGTTGTTGTCATCATGCTGTTGATGTTGTCATCATGCTGTTGTTGTTGATATCATGCTGTTGTTGTTGTCATCATGCTGTTGATGTTGTCATCATGTTATCATTGATGTTGTCATCATCCTGCTGATGTTGTCATCATGCTGTTGTTGTTTATTTCATGCTCTTGATGTTGACATCATGCAGTTGATGTTGATATCATGCTGTTGATGTTGATATCATGCTGTTGATGTTGTCATCATGCTGTCGATGTTGTCATCATGCTGTTGTTGTTGTCATCATGCTGTTGTTGTTGACATCATGCAGTTGATGTTGATATCATGCTGTTGATGTTGATATCATGCTGTTGATGTTGATATCATGCTGTTGATGTTGTCATCATGCTGTTGTTGTTGTCATCATGCTGTTGTTGTTGACATCATGCTGTTGATGTTGATATCATGCTGTTGATGTTGTCATCATGCTGTTGATGTTGTCTTCATGCTGTTGATGTTGTCATCATGCTGTTGATGTTGTCATCATGCTGTTGTTGTTGTCATCATGCTGTTGTTGTTGTCATCATGCTGTTGATGTTGTCATCATGCTGTTGTTGTTGATGTCATGCTGTTGTTGTTGTCATCATGATGTTGATGTTGTCATCATGCTGTTGTTGTTGATATCATGCTGTTGATGTTGTCATCATGCTGTTGATGTTGTCATCATGCTGTTGATGTTGTCAGCCCTTGACATAGGAGCCATACCATAACTTTACAACACCTTTTATTTGATATATTTAGGAGAATAAAACTTTTTAGGGACTAAACATAATCAAAAATAACACCAAATAATTCAAATGTAATCAAACACAATTAATTTAAAATGAAGAAAACACATACAGTACTGTTGCCATAGAAGGTTCACCATTGACATGCATTAATATAATATATTTATGAGCATGTTTTATATGCGTCCTCTAGGGATGGCTACATTAATTATGCTAACAGAGTCATTTAAATACTTTATTCAAAGGAAATGATCCTCATGGAACAAATGGCACAATAATTACACGCAACCTAACAAGAATGGAGACAGAATGGGTAGAGATGGGAGGGAGCACCGAAGCTAAGCATCAACGTCAAGCTCACATTTCTATAACACACACACACATACATATACACACACATATACACAAACACACACACACACAAACTGTATATTGACTTTACAGGATGACACATACTATAGCAGCTAACAGACTGCAGTGTTCTGAGCGCCTGGCTCACTCTGAGCAGTAGTAATTATGATGTGTTGTTGTTTATCCATCTCCCTCTGTCAGTAGCACATAGGAGGGTCACAGAAATGGCAGCATGTTGACTGATTGACTTAGTCAAAGGTTCATCCTAAGGCTTTGTGGCGTCTGTGTGAGTTACAGGAATTCATGCATTATGTAGGTAAAACCTTGAGACATTATGACGCGGACTAACATTACCTCCGTGGCGACCTTACCGGCTCCCGAAGATACATCTGAAGTGTTTAGCAGTGTTTTACAATGCCTTACCAGGGCCTTTATATGTGCTGAGCTCCTTTATTTTGCCCATACATTTCCGAGGAAGGAATTTAGTGTCACTCAGATGTGGGCCATTTAGAATAGCTTGACTTAGGGAGACAAATGAGGTTACGCAGTCACAGATGGTGCTGATAAAGAGCGGTTGCATTACTGTAGTATAGCGCTGAGCTTTTACTGGACTGTGATCTAACCAAGGAAAAACCTTAGTTGTATCCTTTGTACAATAAATACGGGCCCAGAGTTTTTACCTGGTAAGGTCAGGGGGTCAGTAAAAACGCATTGCACCTGAATATATTTACCTGAACTGGATTACCTGTATGAGTAGTTACATTGGTATGAAGGTAACTTAAAGTAACTGTCCAGTGTGTCCAGATTTCTATGAAAATTAATTAATAACATTATGAGTGAAATAGATTTCCTTCCAAAAACATGGCAATTTATTATGTTTAAAGCAGCTTTACTGTGTTGGAATGCTGTGGGTGTACCACAAACAACAGACTGGTGTGGGCGTATACCGGTCATTAAAAATATTAACGCACGTAGACCGCTGATTGGTCAGCTCATCCTCCTCAGTAGGATGACATCACCCTCTATGAGGAAATAGCAAGCGTTATTGAAAAGGTCTGTTGGAGATACAAGTTTGTGGGAATTTTGAAGTGTTTTTTTTCTCTACTTATATGCTTTTGCCACAAATACAAGTTATTTGGGTCTGAGTGAACAGAATATGACATTTTAAAAAGTGATATTTTTACTGGACATTTACTTTTAGTAAAAGGTTACTCTGTGATTCAGTGAATATTATTCACCAAACTTGGCCGATACAGACGTGTGCATGTCACGCCCTGACCTTAGTTATCTTTATTATTTGGTTTGGTCAGGGTGTGACAAGGGTGGTGTGTTTGGTTTTTTGTATTGTCTAGGTGTTTTTGTATTGTCTAGGTGTTTTTGTATTGTCTAGAGGTTTTTGTATTGTCTAGGTGGTTTTGTATTGTCTAGGTGGTTTTGTATTGTCTAGGGGTTTTTGTATTGTCTAGGTGTTTTTGTATTGTCTAGGGTTTTTTGTATGTCTAAGGGTTTTCTAGTCTAGGGGTTTATATGTCTATGGTTGCCTAGATTGGTTCTCAATCTGAGGCAGCTGTTTATCATTGTCTCTGATTGGGAACCATATTTAGGTACCATATTCCTTGGTTTATCTGTGGGTTATTGTCTATGTGTAGTTGCCTGTTTCAGCACTTGTGTTATATAGCGTCACTTTGGTTAGTTTGTTTAAGTGTTCTTCGTTATTAAAAGAAGAATGTATTCAAATCACGCTGTGCCTTGGTCTCCTCACTATGACGACAGTGCATACTTTAGATCTGCCTATACCATTTAAGTCATTTAGCAAACACTCTTATCCAAAGCAACTTACAGGAGCAATTAGGGTTAAGTGCCTTGCTCAACGGCACACAGAGAGATTTTCTCACCTTATTGGCTCTGGGATTCAAACCAGCAGCATTTCAGTTACTGACCTAATGCTCTAACCGCTAGGCTACCTGCCACCCTATACTCACCTGACTGGATCGATTGACCTGTTTCTTGAAGATTCAGGCTAAGAAAGGATTTTCCCACACAGACATGTGTGCTGGATCAATATTTCCTGTCTTGGTTAAGCTTTAGCAACCTTTCAAATATCACTTCACATCGAGTTCTCTCACATAATTGTCTGTATTTCCAAATTAGATTACTTTTCTTATGCAGATATATTTCTCCATTGACAAGTATTGTACATGTCAATGACATGTTCAGAAATGGTCCCTATTCTAGCCCAATGTGCTCATGATGTGCACCAGTTTACAAATGACAAAATGCACACCCATTATCATGCATTGTCATTGTGTCTTGGTGTTATATCCGTTCTATTCCTGTACCCTAAAAGTATGTCTACCATATTGCGAGGTCATATCGCCACGTATAAACGGCTCATAAAGGTGGTTGTTGTTACAGGAAATGATTAGGGACTACTAGAATTATTTATGACAGTAATTGCCACATTATTGACAGGATGGCAGCTCTGTTGTCACTCTGTCCATCTCCCTGAGCAGAGATAAGAGCGAGAGGGGGGAGCAAGCTGAGCCTTAAGCAGACTGACAAGCTAATTACATAGTCTTCCTTCCCCTCAATGAAAAACACTCCTTATCTGAAACCCTCCCCAGAAACAAGGCCTTTTCTCACCTCTGGACGGCACTGGATGAAGGAAGATTTGGCAGATGGACAGAAGTCTTCAGGTGCACAGCGAGAGTTGGAGAGGGTACCGAAGAAGACGGGGGAGAAAGAGATGGAGAGAGACAGAGGGGGAAAGAGAGAGGGGAGAAAGAGAGCGAGGGCTGATGTTTTAAGAGCTAGCTAGACACCTAGCTCCAAATCTTGCCCCATCCATCCACAACCCTGTTACAGTAGCTTGTGTGCTATCAGAGGCAACTGTCACTCCCCAACACAGCTGTTGTTATTTTTTCCTTCCTGTCTCTGTGAATTTGCATTTGCTCGTGTCAATCACTCAGCAGGCTGAGGACTGATGTCTGATGACTAGCTGAGGACTGATGTCTGATGATTAGCTGAGGACTCATGTCTGATGACTAGCTGAGGACTGATGTCTGATGACTAGCTGAGGACTGATGTCTGATGACTAGCTGAGGACTCATGTCTGATGACTAGCTGAGGACTGATGTATGATGACTAGCTGAGGACTGATGACTAGCTGAGGACTGATGTCTGATGACTAGCTGAGGACTGATGTCTCATGACTAGCTGAGGACTGATGTCTGATGACTAGCTGAGGACTGATGTCTGATGACTAGCTGAGGACTGATGTCTGATGACTAGCTGAGGACTGATGTCTGATGACTAGCTGAGGACTCATGTCTGATGACTAGCTGAGGACTTATGTCTGATGACTAGCTGAGGACTTATGTCTGATGACTAGCTGAGGACTCATGTCTGATGACTAGCTGAGGACTGATGTATGATGACTAGCTGAGGACTGATGTCTGATGACTAGCTGAGGACTGATGTCTCATGACTAGCTGAGGACTGATGTCTGATGACTAGCTGAGGACTGATGTCTGATGACTAGCTGAGGACTGATGTCTGATGACTAGCTGAGGACTCATGTCTGATGACTAGCTGAGGACTGATTTCTGATGACTAGCTGAGGACTGATGTATCATGACTAGCTGAGGACTGATGTCTGATGACTAGCTGAGGACTGATGTCTGATGACTAGCTGAGGACTGATGTATGATGACTAGCTGAGGACTGATGTATGATGACTAGCTGAGGACTGATGTATGGTGACTAGCTGAGGACTGATCTGATGACTAGCTGAGGACTGATGTATGATGACTAGCTGAGGACTGATGTCTGATGACTAGCTGAGGACTGATGTCTGATGACTAGCTGAGGACTGATGTCTGATGACTAGCTGAGGACTTATGTCTGATGACTAGCTGAGGACTGATGACTAGCTGAGGACTTATGTCTGATGACTAGCTGAGGACTCGTGTCTGATGACTAGCTGAGGACTGATGTATGATGACTAGCTGAGGACTGATGACTAGCTGAGGACTGATGTCTGATGACTAGCTGAGGACTGATGTCTGATGACTAGCTGAGGACTTATGTCTGATGACTAGCTGAGGACTGATGTCTGATGACTAGCTGAGGACTGATGTCTGATGACTAGCTGAGGACTGATGACTAGCTGAGGACTGATGTCTCATGACTAGCTGATATCTGATGACTAGCTGAGGACTGATGTCTGATGACTAGCTGAGGGCTGATGTCTGATGACTAGCTGAGGACTCATGTCTGATGACTAGCTGAGGACTGATTTCTGATGACTAGCTGAGGACTGATGTATCATGACTAGCTGAGGACTGATGTCTGATGACTAGCTGAGGACTGATGTCTGATGACTAGCTGAGGACTGATGTATGATGACTAGCTGAGGACTGATGTATGATGACTAGCTGAGGACTGATGTATGGTGACTAGCTGAGGACAGATATCTGATGACTAGCTGAGGACTGATGTATGATGACTAGCTGAGGACTGATATCTGATGACTAGCTGAGGACTGATGTATGATGACTAGCTGAGGACTGATGTCTGATGACTAGCTGAGGACTGATGTCTGATGACTAGCTCAGGACTTATGTCTGTTGACTAGCTGAGGACTCATGTCTGATGACTAGCTGAGGACTGATGTATGATGACTAGCTGAGGACTGATGACTAGCTGAGGACTGATGTCTGATGACTAGCTGAGGACTTATGTCTGATGACTAGCTGAGGACTGATGACTAGATGAGGTTTGATGTCTGATGACTAGCTGAGGACTGATGTCCGATGACTAACTGAGGACTGATGACTAGCTGAGGACTGATATCTCATGACTAGCTGATGTCTGATGACTAGCTGAGGACTCATGTCTGATGACTAGCTGAGGACTGATGTCTGATGACTAGCTGAGGATTGATGTCTGATGACTAGCTGAGGACTCATGTCTGATGACTAGCTGAGGACTGATTTCTGATGACTAGCTGAGGACTGATGTATGATGACTAGCTGAGGACTGATGTATGATGACTAGCTGAGGACTGATGTATGATGACTAGCTGAGGACTGATGTATGGTGACTAGCTGAGGACTGATATCTGATGACTAGCTGAGGACTGATGTATGATGACTAGCTGATGACTGATGTATGATGACTAGCTGAGGACTGATGTATGATGACTAGCTGAGGACTGATGTATGATGACTAGCTGAGGACTGATGTATGATGACTAGCTGAGGACTGATGTCTGATGACTAGCTGAGGACTGATGTATGATGACTAGCTGATGACTGATGTATGATGACTAGCTGAGGACTGATGTATGATGACTAGCTGAGGACTGATGTATGATGGCTAGAGATGATGTGGACTAAGTTTCTGTGACAGCCAGTCAGTCTGCGCTGTGCCTGTTGGGGATACTAGGGGTGAAGAACGCTGTATCTCTGTGATACATTTCACAGCACTTTATGCTCCTGAGTTACAGTGGGGAGAAGAAGTATTTGATACACTGCCAATTTGCAGGTTTTCCTACTTACAAAGCATGTAGAGGTCTGTAATTGTTGTCATAGGTACACTTCAACTGTGAGAGACAGAATCTTAAACAAAAATCCCGAAAATCACATTGTATGATTTTTAAGTAATTAATTTGTATTTTATTGCATGACATAAGTATTTGATCACCTACCAACCAGTAAGAATTCCGGCTCTCACAGACCTGTTAATTTGTCTTTAACCTCTTCAACCTATGGGGGCGCTATTTCATTATTGGATTAAAAAAACGTGCCCGTTTTAAGCGCAATATTTTGTCACGAAAAGATGCTCGACTATGCATATAATTGGCACCTTTGGAAAGAAAACACTCTGACGTTTCCAAATCTGCAAAGATATTATCTGTGAGTGCCACAGAACTCATGCTACAGGCGAAACCAAGATGAAACCTCAAACAGGAAATGAGCAGAATTTTTGAGGCTCTGTTTTCCATCGTCTCCTTATATGGCTGTGAATGTGCCACGAACGAGCCTAAGCTCTCTGCCATTCGTCCAAGGTGTCTGCAGCATTGTGACGTATTTGTAGGCATATCATTGGAAGATTGGCCATAAGAGACTACATTTGCCAGGGGTCCGTCCGGTGTCCTTTGTCTAAATTGGTGCGTAATCTTCAGCTGCAGGCATTTTCCCATGGGATTCAGAGGGGAAAGCACACTTCCACGAATGATATATCATCGAAGAGATATGTGAAAAACACGTTGAGGATTGATTCTAAACAACGTTTACCATGTTTCAGTCGATATTATGGAGTTAATTTGGAAAAAAGTTTGGCGTTTTGACGAATGAATTTGCGGGTTTTTTTGGTAGCCAAACATGACGCAGAAAACGGACCGATTTCTCCTAAACAAATAATCTTTCAGGAAAAACTGAACATTTGCTATCTAACTGAGAGTCTCCTCATTGAAACCATCCGAAGTTCTTCAAAGGTAAATGATTTTATTTGAATGGTTTTCTGGTTTTTGTGAAAATGTTGCCTGCTGAATGCTAACGCTAAATACTAATGCTAGCTATCAATAGCTATCAATACTGTTACACAAATGCTAGTTTTGCTATGGTTGAGAAGCATATTTTTGAAAATCTGAGATGACAGTGTTGTTAACAAAAGGCTAAGCTTGAGAGCTAGCATATTGATTTCATTTCATTTGCGATTTTCATGAATAGTTAACGTTGCGTTATGGTAATGAGCTTGAGGCTGTATTCACGATCCCGGATCCGGGATGGCTCGACGCAAGAAGTTAAGAAGCCCTCCTGTTCTCCACTCATTACCTGTATTAACTGCACCTGGTTGAACTCGTTACCTGTATAAAAGACACCTGTCCACACACTCAATCAAACAGACTCCAACCTCTCCACAATGGCCAAGACCAGAGAGGGTGTAAGGACATCAGGGATAAAATTGTAGACCTGCACAAGGCTGGGATGGGCTACAGGACAACAGGCAAGCAGCTTGGTGAGATGGCAATAACTGTTGGCGCAATTATTAAAAATGGAAGAAGTTCGGCCTCCCGGGTGGCGCAGTGGTTAAGGGCGCTGTATTGCAGTGCCAGCTGTGCCACCAGAGACTCTGGGTTCGCGCCCAGGCTCTGTCGTAACCGGCCGCGACCAGGAGGTCCGTGGGGGCGACGCACAATTGGCCTAGCGTCATCCGGGTTAGGGAGGGTTTGGCCGGTAGGGAAATCCTTGTCTCATCGCGCACCAGCGACTCCTGTGGTGGGCCGGGCGCAGTGTGCGCTAACCAAGGTTGCCAGGTGCACGGTGTTTCCTCCGACACATAGGTACGGCTGGCTTCCGGGATGGATGGCCCTGTGTTAAGAAGCAGTGCGGCTTGGTTGGGTTGTGTATCGGAGGACGCATGACTTTCAACCTTTGTCTCTCCCGAGCCCGTACGGGAGTTGTAGCGATGGGACAAGATAGTAGCTACTAAACAATTGGATACCACGAATTTGGGGAGAAAACTGGGGTAAAAACAAAAAAATGGAAGAAGTTCAAGATGACGGTCAATCACCCTCGGTCTGGGGCTCCATGCAAGATCTCACCTCGTGGGGCATCAATGATCATGAGGAAGGTGAGGGATCAGCCTATAACTACACGGCAGGACCTGGTCAATGACCTGAAGAGAGCTGGGACGACAGTCTCAAAGAAAACCATTAGTAACACACTACTACTACGCCAGGGATTAAAATCCTGCAGCGCACGCAAGGTCCCCCTGCTCAAGCCAGCGCATGTCCAGGCCCATCTGAAGTTTGCCAATGACCATCAGGATGATCCAGAGGAAGAATGGGAGAAGGTCATGTGGTCTGATGAGACAAAAATAGAGCTTTTTGGTCTAAACTCCACTCGTCGTGTTTGGAGGAAGAAGGATGAGTACAACCCCAAGAACACCATCCCAACCGTGAAGCATGGAGGTGGAACATCATTCTTTGGGGGTGCTTTTCTGCAAAGGGGACAGTACGACTGCACCGTATTGAGGGGAGGATGGATGGGGCCATGTATCGCAAGAGCTTGGCCAACAACCTCCTTCCCTCAGTGAGAGCATTGAAGATGGGTCGTGGCTGGGTCTTCCAGCATGATAACGACCCGAAACACACAGCCAGGGCAACTAAGGAGTGGCTCCGTAAGAAGCATCTCAAGGTCCTGGAGTGGCCTAGCCAGTCTCCAGACCTGAACCCAATGGAACATCTTTGGAGGGAGCTGAAAGTCCGTATTGCCCAGCGACAGCCGCGAAACCTGAAAGATCTGGAGAAGGTCTGTATGGAGGAGTGGGCCAAAATCCCTGCTGCTGTGTGTGCAAACTTGGTCAAGAACTACAGAAAACGTATGATCTCTGTAATTGCAAACAAAGGTTTCTGTATCAAATATTAAGTTCTGCTTTTCTAATGTATCAAATACTTATGTCATGCAATAAAATGCACATTAATTACTTAAAAATCATACAATGTGATTTTCTGGATTTTTGTTTTATATTCCGTCTCTCACAGTTGAAGTGTACCTATGATAAAAATTACAGACCTCTACATGCTTTGTAAGTAGAAAAACCTGCAAAATCGGCAGTGTATCAAATACTTGTTCTCCCCACTGTACATGACTAACGCTCAACACAGACAGTAGCAAAGGCAAGTTATTGGACCGTATGTTGCTTACCTTGCCCAATACATCTGTGCATTATAGGTTCAAGGGTAAAGTTGTATAACAAGCTTCCATGTGTAACTAGAAATCATGTGATAGAGCCATTCATATAATTATCCCCTAACCATTCTCTAACACACACCTGTATGTAAAGGGCCCTATCCCTCAGAAGGTAAGCTGTTAAGGGCACTAGACTCCATCCTATATCTCTGAAGGGCCATAGCTTCAACCATGTGTCTATGTAGGTAACATCTAAAGGTCTGTATCTCTCACAAGGTAATCTGTGAAGGACTCAGCACTCCTCTGATCACAGTACTGAGACAGTGTGATTTGTGTGGTGTGGAGCTCAGTCAAAGAGTCTGCAGCTGAAATTCATTCCCCTGGTTGCCAGAGTACACACACACACGTACACACACTCTCTCTCTCTCTCTCTCTCTCTCTCTCTCACTAGCACGTGTCAGTAAGACAGATGTCTACACCCTGCCGCCCTGCCCATCCCATAATGCAGTAGTTTGTGTGCTGGGGATGCGGCTATGCGCTGACGAGGATGGGAAGTGACACAAACCAAACTCGGTGTGTCCTCCAGCCAGCTCCGGTGGCTCCCGGCCTGTCAATCCCAGCTCCGTCAGCAGCACTGGCTCAATGGCAGTGCCTTTGACACATGTCACAAAGTTTTAAATGTCTGCTCTTTTCAGCAGGACGGCTGGGTTGGCGAGGGTGAGGAGGGAGGCAGCCAGGGGAAGGATGACATTTTGTTGTCGGGTGGGGGACTTGTTGTGGCTCCACTCTTCCTGCCTGCGCCAGCTGTCAGGGCCGGTTCCCTCTGAACACAACACAAATAAACCTGGTCATGCTGAAACGTTGCCACTCGTGACCAGCCTCCCCAACGTTACGGATGCAGGAACACACACACACACACACACACACACACACACACACACACACACACACACACACACACACACACAGAGAGAGAAAAAGAGAGAGAGAGAGATCAAAGATAGTGTGAGGCTATCGATGACCTTTCTGTCATCTGTCTGTCTGTTAGATTGATGAGCAGGACTGAAGCTCCACATGGTCCCGCTCACATCTCCCTGATCTGTTTGGGCTAATGTAGAAGACGGTACCTTTTACCGTAATGACTAGAATAGAGAAGCAGGAGGAGACAGTAATGACTGGAGTAGAGAAGCAGGAAAAGGAGACGGTAATGACTGGAATAGAGGAGAAGGAGACGGTAATGACTGGAATAGAGAAGCAGGAGAAGGAGACGGTAATGACTGGAATAGAGAAGGAGATGGTAATGACTGGAATAGAGAAGCAGGAGAAGGAGACAGTAATGACTGGAATAGAGAAGCAGGAAAAGGAGATGTAATGACTGGATTAGAGAAGGAGATGGTAATGGCTGGAATAGAGAAGGAGACAATAATGACTGGAATAGAGAAGCAGGAGAAGGAGACGGTAATGCCTGGAATAGAGAAACAGGAAAAGGAGATGCAATGACTGGATTAGAGAAGGAGATGGTAATGACTGGAATAGAGAAGGAGATTATAATGACTGGAATAGAGAAGCAGGAGAAGGAGACAGTAATGACTGGAATAGAGAAGCAGGAAAAGGAGATGTAATGACTGGAATAGAGGAGAAGGAGACAGTAATGACTGGAATAGAGAAAGGAGAAGGAGATAATGACTGGAATAGAGAAGGAGATGGTAAGACTGGAATAGAGAAGGAGACTATAATGACTGGAATAGAGAAGCAGGAAAAGGTAAGACTGGATTAGAGAAGGAGATGTAATGGCTGGAATAGAGAAGGAGACTATAATGACTGGAATAGAGAAGCAGGAGAAGGAGACGGTAATGACTGGAATAGAGAAGAGGAAAAGGAGACATAATGACTGGATTAGAGAAGGAGATGGTAATGACTGGAATAGAGAAGCAGGAGAATGAGACGGTAATGACTGGAATAGAGAAGCAGGAAAAGGAGACATAATGACTGGATTAGAGGAGACGGTAATGACTAGAATAGAGAAGCAGGAAAAGGAGACGTAATGACTGGATTAGAGAAGACGGTAATGACTGGAATAGAGAAGCAGGAAAAGGAGACGTAATGACTGGATTAGAGAAGGAGATGGTAATGACTGGAATAGAGAAGCAGGAGAAGGAGACGGTAATGACTGGAATAGAGAAGCAGGAAAAGGAGAGACTGTAATGACTGGAATAAAGAAGGAGATGGTAATGACTGGAATAGAGAAGCAGGAGAAGGAGATGTAATGACTGGAATAGAATGAATTAGAGGAGATGGTAATGACTGGAATAGAGAAGCAGGAGAAGGAGACGGTAATGACTGGAATAGAGAAGCAGGAAAAGGAGACATAATGACTGGATTAGAGGAGATGGTAATGACTGGAATAAAGAAGCAGGAGAAGGAGACTATAATGACTGGAATAGAGGAGAAGGAGACGGTAATGACTGGAATAGAGAAGCAGGAGAAGGAGACGGTAATGACTGGAATAGAGAAGGAGATGGATGACTGGAATAGAGAAGGAGACTATAATGACTGGAATAGAGAAGCAGGAGAAGGAGAAAGTAATGACTGGAATAGAGAAGCAGGAAAAGGAGATGTAATGACTGGATTAGAGAAGGAGATGGTAATGGCTGGAATAGAGAAGGAGACAATAATGACTGGAATAGAGAAGCAGGAGAAGGAGACGGTAATGCCTGGAATAGAGAAACAGGAAAAGGAGATGCAATGACTGGATTAGAGAAGGAGATGGTAATGACTGGAATAGAGAAGGAGATTATAATGACTGGAATAGAGAAGCAGGAGAAGGAGACGGTAATGACTGGAATAGAGAAGCAGGAAAAGGAGACGGTAATGACTGGAATAGAGGAGAAGGAGACGGTAATGACTGGAATAGAGAAGCAGGAGAAGGAGACGGTAATGACTGGAATAGAGAAGGAGATGGTAATGACTGGAATAGAGAAGGAGACTATAATGACTGGAATAGAGAAGCAGGAGAAAGAGACAGTAATGACTGGAATAGAGAAGCAGGAAAAGGAGATGTAATGACTGGATTAGAGGAGATGGTAATGACTGGAATAGAGAAGGAGACGGTAATGA
Organism: Oncorhynchus nerka; assembly: GCF_034236695.1. NCBI lineage: Eukaryota > Metazoa > Chordata > Actinopteri > Salmoniformes > Salmonidae > Oncorhynchus > Oncorhynchus nerka. Next base: position 18,128,299 of record NC_088405.1, read on the forward strand.
CTGGAATAGAGAAGCAGGAGAAGGAGACGGTAATGACTGGAATAGAGAAGCAGGAAAAGGAGACGGTAATGACTGGAATAGAGAAGCAGGAGAAGGAGACGGTAATGACTGGAATAGAGAAGGAGACGGTAATGACTGGAATAGAGAAGCAGGAGAAAGAGACAGTAATGACTGGAATAGAGAAGCAGGAAAGGGGGTGTAATGACTGGATTAGAGAAGGAGATGGTAATGGCTGGAATAGAGAAGGAGACTATAATGACTGGAATAGAGAAGCAGGAGAAGGAGACGGTAATGACTGGAATAGAGAAGCAGGAAAAGGAGACGTAATGACTGGATTAGAGGAGACGGTAATGACTGGAATAGAGAAGCAGGAAAAGGAGACATAATGACTGGATTAGAGGAGATGTAATGACTGGAATAGAGAAGCAGGAAAAGGAGGAGACTGGATTAGAGAAGGAGATAATGACTGGAATAGAGAAGCAGGAGAAGGAGACGGTAATGACTGGAATAGAGAAGCAGGAAAAGGAGACATAATGACTGGATTAGAGAAGGAGATGGTAATGACTGGAATATAGAAGCAGGAGAAGAAGATGTAATGACTGGAATAGAGAAGGAGATGGTAATGACTGGAATAGAGAAGAAGGAGAAGGAGACGGTAATGACTGGAATAGAGAAGCAGGAGAAGGAGACGGTAATGACTGGAATAAAGAAGGAGACTGTAATGACTGGAATAAAGAAGCAGGAGAAGGAGACGGTAATGACTGGAATAGAGGAGAAGGAGACGGTAATGACTGGAATAGAGAAGCAGGAGAAGGAGACGGTAATGACTGGAATAGAGAAGGAGATGGTAATGACTGGAATAGAGAAGCAGACTATAATGACTGGAATAGAGAAGCAGGAGAAGGAGACAGTAATGACTGGAATAGAGAAGCAGGAAAAGGAGATGTAATGACTGGATTAGAGAAGGAGATGGTAATGGCAGGAATAGAGAAGGAGACAATAATGACTGGAATAGAGAAGCAGGAGAAGGAGATGGTAATACCTGGAATAGAGAAACAGGAAAAGGAGATGCAATGACTGGATTAGAGAAGGAGATGGTAATGACTGGAATAGAGAAGGAGATTATAATGACTGGAATAGAGAAGCAGGAGAAGGAGACGGTAATGACTGGAATAGAGAAGCAGGAAAAGGAGACGGTAATGACTGGAATAGAGGAGAAGGAGACGGTAATGACTGGAATAGAGAAGCAGGAGAAGGAGACGGTAATGACTGGAATAGAGAAGGAGGTGGTAATGACTGGAATAGAGAAGGAGACTATAATGACTGGAATAGAGAAGCAGGAGAAAGAGACAGTAATGACTGGAATAGAGAAGCAGGAAAAGGAGATGTAATGACTGGATTAGAGAAGGAGATGGTAATGGCTGGAATAGAGAAGGAGACTATAATGACTGGAATAGAGAAGCAGGAGAAGGAGACGGTAATGACTGGAATAGAGAAGCAGGAAAAGGAGACGTAATGACTGGATTAGAGGAGATGGATGACTGGAATAGAGAAGCAGGAAAAGGAGACGGTAATGACTGGAATAGAGGAGAAGGAGACGGTAATGACTGGAATAGAGAAGCAGGAGAAGGAGACGGTAATGACTGGAATAGAGAAGGAGATGGTAATGACTGGAATAGAGAAGGAGACTATAATGACTGGAATAGAGAAGCAGGAGAAGGAGACAGTAATGACTGGAATAGAGAAGCAGGAAAAGGAGATGTAATGACTGGATTAGAGAAGGAGATGGTAATGGCTGGAATAGAGAAGGAGACTATAATGACTGGAATAGAGAAGCAGGAGAAGGAGACGGTAATGACTGGAATAGAGAAGCAGGAAAAGGAGACGTAATGACTGGATTAGAAGGAGATGGTAATGACTGGAATAGAGAAGCAGAGAAGGAGACGGTAATGACTGGAATAGAGAAGCAGGAAAAGGAGACATAATGATTGGATTAGAGGAGATGGTAATGACTGGAATAAAGAAGCAGGAGAAGGAGACTATAATGACTGGAATAGAGGAGAAGGAGACGGTAATGACTGGAATAGAGAAGCAGGAAAAGGAGATGTAATGACTGGATTAGAGAAGGAGATGGTAATGGCTGGAATAGAGAAGGAGACAATAATGACTGGAATAGAGAAGCAGGAGAAGGAGACGGTAATGCCTGGAATAGAGAAACAGGAAAAGGAGATGCAATGACTGGATTAGAGAAGGAGATGGTAATGACTGGAATAGAGAAGGAGATTATAATGACTGGAATAGAGAAGCAGGAGAAGGAGACGGTAATGACTGGAATAGAGAAGCAGGAAAAGGAGACGGTAATGACTGGAATAGAGGAGAAGGAGACGGTAATGACTGGAATAGAGAAGCAGGAGAAGGAGACGGTAATGACTGGAATAGAGAAGGAGATGGTAATGACTGGAATAGAGAAGGAGACTATAATGACTGGAATAGAGAAGCAGGAGAAAGAGACAGTAATGACTGGAATAGAGAAGCAGGAAAAGGAGATGTAATGACTGGATTAGAGAAGGAGATGGTAATGGCTGGAATAGAGAAGGAGACTATAATGACTGGAATAGAGAAGCAGGAGAAGGAGACGGTAATGACTGGAATAGAGAAGCAGGAAAAGGAGACGGTAATGACTGGATTAGAGGAGATGGTAATGACTGGAATAGAGAAGCAGGAGAAGGAGACGGTAATGACTGGAATAGAGAAGCAGGAAAAGGAGACATAATGATTGGATTAGAGGAGATGGTAATGACTGGAATAAAGAAGCAGGAGAAGGAGACTATAATGACTGGAATAGAGGAGAAGGAGACGGTAATGACTGGAATAGAGAAGCAGGAAAAGGAGATGTAATGACTGGATTAGAGAAGGAGATGGTAATGGCTGGAATAGAGAAGGAGACAATAATGACTGGAATAGAGAAGCAGGAGAAGGAGACGGTAATGCCTGGAATAGAGAAACAGGAAAAGGAGATGCAATGACTGGATTAGATAAGGAGATGGGACGAGAATAGAGAAGGAGATTATAACGACTGGAATAGAGAAGCAGGAGAAGGAGACGGTAATGACTGGAATAGAGAAGCAGGAAAAGGAGACGGTAATGACTGGAATAGAGGAGAAGGAGACGGTAATGACTGGAATAGAGAAGCAGGAGAAGGAGACGGTAATGACTGGAATAGAGAAGGAGATGGTAATGACTGGAATAGAGAAGGAGACTATAATGACTGGAATAGAGAAGCAGGAGAAAGAGACAGTAATGACTGGAATAGAGAAGCAGGAAAAGGAGATGTAATGACTGGATTAGAGAAGGAGATGGTAATGGCTGGAATAGAGAAGGAGATTATAATGACTAGAATAGAGAAGCAGGAGAAGGAGACGGTAATGACTGGAATAGAGAAGCAGGAAAAGGAGACGGTAATGACTAAAATAGAGAAGCAGGAAAAGGAGACATAATGATTGGATTAGAGGAGATGGTAATGACTGGAATAAAGAAGCAGGAGAAGGAGACTATAATGACTGGAATAGAGGAGAAGGAGACGGTAATGACTGGAATAGAGAAGCAGGAGAAGGAGACGGTAATGACTGGAATAGAGAAGGAGATGGTAATGACTGGAATAGAGAAGGAGACTATAATGACTGGAATAGAGAAGCAGGAGAAGGAGACAGTAATGACTGGAATAGAGAAGCAGGAAAAGGAGATGTAATGACTGGATTAGAGAAGGAGATGGTAATGGCTGGAATAGAGAAGGAGACTATAATGACTGGAATAGAGAAGCAGGAGAAGGAGACGGTAATGACTGGAATAGAGAAGCAGGAAAAGGAGACGGTAATGACTGGAATAGAGAGAAGGAGACAGTAATGACTGGAATAGAGAAGCAGGAAAAGGAGATGTAATGAATGATTGAGAAGGAGAGAAGCTGGAATAGAGAAGGAGACTATAATGACTGGAATAGAGAAGGAGACGGTAATGACTGGAATAGAGAAGCAGGAAAAGAGACAGTAATGACTGATTAGAGGAGATAATGACTGGAATAGAGAAGCAGGAAAAGGAGACGGTAATGACTGGAATAGAGAGAAGGAGACGGTAATGACTGGAATAGAGAAGCAGGAGAAGGAGACGGTAATGACTGGAATAGAGAAGGAGATGGTAATGACTGGAATAGAGAAGGAGACTATAATGACTGGAATAGAGAAGCAGGAGAAAGAGACAGTAATGACTGGAATAGAGAAGCAGGAAAAGGAGATGTAATGACTGGATTAGAGAAGGAGATGGTAATGGCTGGAATAGAGAAGGAGACTATAATGACTGGAATAGAGAAGCAGGAGAAGGAGACGGTAATGACTGGAATAGAGAAGCAGGAAAAGGAGACGTAATGAGATTAAGGAGATGGTAATGACTGGAATAGAGAAGCAGGAGAAGGAGACGGTAATGACTGGAATAGAGAAGCAGGAAAAGGAGACATAATGATTGGATTAGAGGAGATGGTAATGACTGGAATGCAGGATAGAGAATGACTGGAATAGAGGAGAAGGAGACGGTAATGACTGGAATAGAGAAGCAGGAAAAGGAGATGTAATGACTGGATTAGAGAAGGAGATGGTAATGGCTGGAATAGAGAAGGAGACAATAATGACTGGAATAGAGAAGCAGGAGAAGGAGACGGTAATGCCTGGAATAGAGAAACAGGAAAAGGAGATGCAATGACTGGATTAGAGAAGGAGATGGTAATGACTGGAATAGAGAAGGAGATTATAATGACTGGAATAGAGAAGCAGGAGAAGGAGACGGTAATGACTGGAATAGAGAAGCAGGAAAAGGAGACGGTAATGACTGGAATAGAGAAGCAGGAAAAGGAGACGTAATGACTGGATTAGAGGAGACGGTAATGACTGGAATAGAGAAGCAGGAAAAGGAGACGTAATGACTGGATTAGAGGAGACGGTAATCACTGGAATAGAGAAGCAGGAAAAGGAGACGTAATGACTGGATTAGAGAAGGAGATGGTAATGACTTGAATAGAGAAGCAGGAGAAGGAGACGGTAATGACTGGAATAGAGAAGCAGGAAAAGGAGACATAATGACTGGATTAGAGAAGGAGATGGTAATGACTGGAATATAGAAGCAGGAGAAGAAGATGTAATGACTGGAATAGAGAAGGAGATGGTAATGACTGGAATAGAGAAGAAGGAGAAGGAGACGGTAATGACTGGAATAGAGAAGCAGGAGAAGGAGACGGTAATGACTGGAATAAAGAAGGAGACTGTAATGACTGGAATAAAGAAGCAGGAGAAGGAGACGGTAATGACTGGAATAGAGGAGAAGGAGACGGTAATGACTGGAATAGAGAAGCAGGAGAAGGAGACGGTAATGACTGGAATAGAGAAGGAGATGGTAATGACTGGAATAGAGAAGGAGACTATAATGACTGGAATAGAGAAGCAGGAGAAGGAGACAGTAATGACTGGAATAGAGAAGCAGGAAAAGGAGATGTAATGACTGGATTAGAGAAGAGATGGTAATGGCAGGAATAGAGAAGGAGACAATAATGACTGGAATAGAGAAGCAGGAGAAGGAGACGGTAATGCCTGGAATAGAGAAACAGGAAAAGGAGATGCAATGACTGGATTAGAGAAGGAGATGGTAATGACTGGAATAGAGAAGGAGATTATAATGACTGGAATAGAGAAGCAGGAGAAGGAGACGGTAATGACTGGAATAGAGAAGCAGGAAAAGGAGACGGTAATGACTGGAATAGAGGAGAAGGAGACGGTAATGACTGGAATAGAGAAGCAGGAGAAGGAGACGGTAATGACTGGAATAGAGAAGGAGGTGGTAATGACTGGAATAGAGAAGGAGACTATAATGACTGGAATAGAGAAGCAGGAGAAAGAGACAGTAATGACTGGAATAGAGAAGCAGGAAAAGGAGATGTAATGAATGGATTAGAGAAGGAGATGGTAATGGCTGGAATAGAGAAGGAGACTATAATGACTGGAATAGAGAAGCAGGAGAAGGAGACGGTAATGACTGGAATAGAGAAGCAGGAAAAGGAGACGTAATGACTGGATTAGAGGAGATGGTAATGACTGGAATAGAGAAGCAGGAAAAGGAGACGGTAATGACTGGAATAGAGGAGAAGGAGACGGTAATGACTGGAATAGAGAAGCAGGAGAAGGAGACGGTAATGACTGGAATAGAGAAGGAGATGGTAATGACTGGAATAGAGAAGGAGACTATAATGACTGGAATAGAGAAGCAGGAGAAAGAGACAGTAATGACTGGAATAGAGAAGCAGGAAAAGGAGATGTAATGACTGGATTAGAGAAGGAGATGGTAATGGCTGGAATAGAGAAGGAGACTATAATGACTGGAATAGAGAAGCAGGAGAAGGAGACGGTAATGACTGGAATAGAGAAGCAGGAAAAGGAGACGTAATGACTGGATTAGAGGAGATGGTAATGACTGGAATAGAGAAGCAGGAGAAGGAGACGGTAATGACTGGAATAGAGAAGCAGGAAAAGGAGACATAATGATTGGATTAGAGGAGATGGTAATGACTGGAATAAAGAAGCAGGAGAAGGAGACTATAATGACTGGAATAGAGGAGAAGGAGACGGTAATGACTGGAATAGAGAAGCAGGAAAAGGAGATGTAATGACTGGATTAGAGAAGGAGATGGTAATGGCTGGAATAGAGAAGGAGACAATAATGACTGGAATAGAGAAGCAGGAGAAGGAGACGGTAATGCCTGGAATAGAGAAACAGGAAAAGGAGATGCAATGACTGGATTAGAGAAGGAGATGGTAATGACTGGAATAGAGAAGGAGATTATAATGACTGGAATAGAGAAGCAGGAGAAGGAGACGGTAATGACTGGAATAGAGAAGCAGGAAAAGGAGACGGTAATGACTGGAATAGAGGAGAAGGAGACGGTAATGACTGGAATAGAGAAGCAGGAGAAGGAGACGGTAATGACTGGAATAGAGAAGGAGATGGTAATGACTGGAATAGAGAAGGAGACTATAATGACTGGAATAGAGAAGCAGGAGAAAGAGACAGTAATGACTGGAATAGAGAAGCAGGAAAAGGAGATGTAATGACTGGATTAGAGAAGGAGATGGTAATGGCTGGAATAGAGAAGGAGACTATAATGACTGGAATAGAGAAGCAGGAGAAGGAGACGGTAATGACTGGAATAGAGAAGCAGGAAAAGGAGACGGTAATGACTGGATTAGAGGAATGGTAATGACTGGAATAGAGAAGCAGGAGAAGGAGACGGTAATGACTGGAATAGAGAAGCAGGAAAAGGAGACATAATGATTGGATTAGAGGAGATGGTAATGACTGGAATAAAGAAGCAGGAGAAGGAGACTATAATGACTGGAATAGAGGAGAAGGAGACGGTAATGACTGGAATAGAGAAGCAGGAAAGGAGATGTAATGACTGGATTAGAGAAGGAGATGGTAAT